>NC_030443.2:9075957-9278457 GCF_001660625.3 Ictalurus punctatus | reverse complement strand
GAAGTTCTCCATAAGACCTGATAAAGACCATAAAGGAATTGGGGTAATTATCAAGTCAATAGTGTTTGTTGTTTGCACAGCTCACACTGGGTATACTGACATTGAAATTCTTTGGAGTAGTTCTGCTAATATTCAATAACATCAGTCCAGTTTTATCTTTTAGACATTAGGTTTCAAACTTTACCTGGAGTCTTAGATTCATTGGGAATCAGACAACGCACAAAGTGAGGATGGGTGCTCCTCAAGTTGGTCATCAGCTTGCCCAAGTTCTCCTGTGTAGTAAACATACTATTGGTATTCATTTTTAAAATGGAATTAACTTGATATTAAAGAACTATAAGTGTAACAAACCCTGAACTGTGAGGACACAGTCTGCATGGAACCACCCTTCTTCTTGCCTCCCTTCTTGCCACCACCGCTCTCTGTGCACATTAAATTAGAAACACAATTACATTTTTAAGCATACATCTAAGTAACTAGTCTAAGTCTGTATTTAAAATAAAAGAAGTTACCCTCAACAACAGGTGGGTATAGGGTGGAAAGCAGTTTGACAGAAGACTTCTGGTACAGCTGCACAACAGACTCATTCAGTGGGTCCTTGTTCTTGTCCAGCCAGCCAGCGATGTTGTAGTCCACAGTACCAGCATAGTGAACCAGGGAGAAGTGGGCCTCAGCTTTGCCTTTGGCAGGTCTGGGTTTCTGGAAAGCGTTGCACTTGCCAAGATGCTGGTCATACAGCTTGTTCTTAAAGCTGGTGTCTGTAGCCTTGGGGAACATGCACTCTTCTTCAAGGATGGAGAAGATACCCATGGGCTGTTACAGTACAAGAAAAGTAGTTTTGAGGAGACATTCTAGATATTGCAAATGTCGTACAAGACATAATGACCTGCATGGAAACCACACCTTCTCAATAAGTTCAATGCAAGCAGCCAAGTCCATGCCGAAGTCAATGAACTCCCAAACAATGCCCTCCTTTTTGTACTCCTCTTGCTCCAGGACAAACATGTGATGGTTGAAGAACTGCTGCAGTTTCTCATTGGTGAAATTGATGCACAGCTGCTCCATGCTGTTGAACTGGAAAGATGGAAGTTAATACTTTGTAGGTTTTCAACCTGATTCAAACAAATTTTTAAGTGAACATTTTAAAATTACGTGACACATACATCAAAGATTTCAAACCCAGCAATGTCCAGCACACCGATGAAGAACTGTCTGGCTTGTTTGGTGTCCAACATCTGGTTGATACGTATGACCATCCACAAGAACATCCTTTCATAGATGGATTTGGCCAATGCGTTCACAGCATTATATACCTAAAAGCACAAATTGTTCATCAGCTTTCTTTTACTGACCCTATTGTGTCATTTACAAAAAGCTTTTTAATGCTTTCGATTATGTACCTGTGGCACAGTCTGACCCTTTGTCACAAATTCATTTCCAACCTTTACTCTGGGGTAGCACAAGGCCTTCAGCATATCCGCTGAGTTCAAACCCAGAAGGTAAGCGACTTTGTCAGCCTCTGTTAACAGTAGCAAAATTATACACATTATACATACACTTTAATCTAAGTAAGACAAAAATATGGCTGAAATGTTGTGTGTTTTGAATCACAGGACCAGAGCTTTCATTTATGAGACCATAATAAATGGAACTCTTGAATATAGGTCAGTCTCACCCTCTGTGCCATCAGGCTCAGCTTGCTCCTCACGCTGCTTCTGCTTGAACTTCATATTACCATGATGAAGAACAGCTCCAGTAAATTTGTAGATGCCCATTTTCTCTTCACCACTGAAACCCAGGATATCAATAGCAGTCTGTAAAATAATGACAGTAGTTAGAGCCATAAGGATTCATAAAGTATTTCAACATAAGACCTATTAGCAAGAATCCCTTACATCTGTGGCAATCAGTTCCTCCTTATCATTAATGCTTGCCACTGTGATCTGACCCTGACTGCACATGGGGAAGTCGTAGGGGTTGGTGGTGATGAGCGTCATTTCTATGGAACAAGGATGGTGGTTAAAACTAATTTTCAGCTAGTGTAGGCTGAGCAAAGACAACATTTATATTATATTTCCTTACCAATCAGCTCAGGCTTTTCATTGGTCATCATCTGGTAAAAGATGTGGTATCCTCTCTCATCAGAGAGCTGGAATGATACTCTAGACTTCTCCAGCAGATCTGTTAGGAAAATGTGCCCATGTTATCTACAAAAGGTAGACTAGTAGAACTACCATCACTGATGTATTAATTAGTCAACTTACATGTCTCAATGTCAGCACTAGCCAGTTTGCCGGTTGTGCCAAAATGAATTCTGATAAATTTACCCTGGTTTAGCAAAACAAATGATTTAGTGTCAGTTTTACCAGAAATCAGAGCATCAACATGAGATGTTATAAACTGTATATAAACTTCACAGTTTGTATAATAGTATAGATGAAGTGTATTGAGTTTAATAGAATCAAACTTACAAAACGAGAAGAGTTGTCATTTCTCACAGTCTTAGCATTACCATAGGCCTCAAGCAGAGGATTGGCAGCAATGATCTGGTCTTCAAGAGATCCCTGCAACAAGTTAATTTTGATTGTGTTAAATGTGTTTTTTATTACATTCCGTTTTAATTAGAGGGACAAAGAATATAAAAACCCGAAAAATCCCTACCCTCAAGAAAGGAGTGCCGTGAAGATTGAGAATGGAGTTCAATTCATACCTGCATTTTGCCGGAAGTCTGATCCTTCTTCTTGTCACTCTGCATTGCAACTGTGGCAAAGTACTGGATGACACGTTTGGTGTTCACAGTCTTTCCAGCACCAGATTCTCCACTGGTGTACATTAAATAAAATATTTAATGATACTAAAAAAGAGAATTGTAATTATTTCTATGTACTCACAGGTACTTACGTAATCAGGACAGACTGGTTCTCCCTATCTGTGAGATGAAAATAAAATAAAATCAAATTCCATACAATTTATATTAAAAAAGCAGTTAGTAGTATAATCTAATATCTTAATTATTACATATGTCTTACCAGTGAGCATAAACTGATATGCATTGTCAGACACAGAGAAGATGTGAGGTGGGGCTTCCATGCGCTTTTTGCCTCTGTAGGCAGCCACCACTTCTGCATCGTACACTGGGAGCCACTTGTAGGGGTTCACAGTAGCACAGAAAAGTCCAGAGTAGGTCTGAAGTAGATATGGACAGGGATGATTACATACAAGATTTTCTAAAGAAGTGTTATAATCCTATCAAGTAAGCAGCTTTTGGTCATGAATTCATAGGAGGAAATAATCGCTTTTGTTACTAGCTTGTGAAGTTACTATGTAATATAGTACTATTGCTTAACTTACGTAGATCATCCATGCTGCGTAACGCTCTTTGAGGTTATACAGCACAGAGGCTTCATTGAGGTGAGTCATCATAGCCATGTCCTCAATCTTATCGAACTTAGGAGGGTTCATCGGGTGGACATCATCCTCCTTAACTGTTCTTGACTATAAGACTCAAATAATGCACATTTAGAGTAAATGACCTATATATAATCTATATATAATGTTATGAAGTTTGAATGTTATGCATTTCATAATTAACTATCACCTCCTTGCTCTCAAGCAATTCAACAGTGACTTTGCCACCATCTCTGCTCTTGATTGTAGCCTTAAGGTATAGCTCTTTGTCATCAGCTACATAGCAGGCTGCCTTTGCATCAAAGGGCTTGCTTTGAGCCTCAATTCTCTCCTTCTCAGGCTTACGGAGGTAAATGGCAGCTTTGCCATAAACGGCCATCTCTGCGTCCGTGCTCATGGTGGCAGCTCTCTGTAATAATGATGCGTTAAGTTAGTAAAATATTTGGTGAAACTTTAACATGTTGCATACAGTTTTTATTTTTTAATTATTTTTACAAAAACAATCACAGTGTTTTATGTGTAGCATTCAAGTACTATGTAGTAGAGATGGATTTTTTTTCTTTTTTTAAGCATTATCTAAAATAATAATCTGATGTTGCTTTAATTACAGTATGGAAAAAAATAGTTTGTTTTTCAGAAGTAGCACATGATACTCCCTAATCCCTTCTTTTTAAAAACTAGTTCCATAGATTTCAGTGTTTCCAATACATAGGCTCTACTTTGGTGGCCCGCCCAGGTAGATGAAGACCCACCAAGGTAGATCAAATCTGAATTCAAATTTTTCTTTTCAATCAAATTGTCAGTTCATATTGACCACAATCCAGCTGACGTTCAACCAGCACAACCCCCCCCCCCCCCCCCCCCCCCATGCCCCATCCCACCACCTTTCTCAAGACAATGCGCATATCAGGTGTGCATGACACAGCTGTTCAGTTGGTACGTCAAAATTCAAAGGGAGACTCGCAGCAGCAGCTATTTCTGAGGTACTACTAGTTGACTTTTTTCCTAACTCGATAATAAAAACACCACACTTAGCAGTTTGTGTATTGTATGCCTAAAAAAAAAAAAGTATGCATTTCCCTATTTAATGTGTTAACGTTAAACATTAACTCTACACATATTATTTTAACTTAGGAGGGTACAGTAATGTTAGTTGGTATGGCAACTAGCTGTCTACTAATGGTAGAGCTAGCCTCGACACCAAACTGAACACAGTGCAAAGTGCCATAGCTCTAATGTCATCGATACATTAAGACAACAACTTACTATTGTTAGGTAATGTTATCAAGAGCGTACAACTACCAACAAGGAGAGATGTCCTCCTTTCATCCTAGTAACGTCTTTGTACTCATGGCAGTGTGGTACAGCTCTGATCAGTCTGACTGCTAAACTCTGCTGTGACTGCTGCTGTGGACAGTCATGGAGCAGACACTGTTTATAATTGTAGCGTCCATTGTCCAACTAAGTATTGATAACACGCTTATCAATAAGCATACCCCTACAGACAAGCGTTGGAAAACTTTTTTCCAAGCCAAGGAAAATTAAATGTTCCAGCAAGCAATGCCAACTGTGCAAATAGGCATACATTTGAAAATGTATTCCATAATGTAAATGGTCATTTATTTTGAAAGTTATTTATTTTGATATGTTTGTCAAAAAACAGTCTGTGTTTTGTTATTTAATATATTTTGAAAATGGAAAATATACTTTCTGTTGAAATAGTTATTTATTTTGACATGTTCATCAAAAATCAGAGGCTGGTTGGTTCTTTAGTAGATTTTGAAAATGGAAAATGTATTTTAATATGTAGTTATTTCTTTCTTAACAGTTATTTATGTTGACATATGGATATGGATAGTTATTTATTTTGAATAGTTATTCATTTGCAATAAATAGTTTATTCATAAACCTTTGTTTGACTAATTTATTACTGAACCCACACTGTCACACACCACGCCAACCAACACCACAAGTAAATTCTCAACCTGTGGAAAACACTTGATTTATATAGTGATGTGCATGTCAGTTTGAATTACCTTCCTGTGCTCTCACAGTTGTCAGTTCACAATCCTGTAAAACAAACATTTTTTATTAATGTAATTAAATATGTATAATTGGATTAAACATATTATTAAGCATACTATCTGTTTCTAACAAGTGTTCTAACATACTATCTGTTTCTACAGGGTTCCACAGCATATTTCAAAGGTCAAAGTTCAGATTCACTTATTCAATTTGTTCAGCTCAACCAACTCAAACTATGGGCAAATATACAAAATGTATTAAGTTACTTTTATCATACGTTTGATTTTCTTACAATCTTAGAAATTAAAGTTGCATTGGATTATATCATTGTTCTATCAACTCTTTGAATACAAATAGTTTATTTATTTAATGCCCTGCACTATGTATTCCTACAGAATTAGATTGCATCTTACCACACACAGGAATTTCACTGGACTGTTCTGCAGTTGTGTCTCCCAGCTACTTATATTGGTGGCGTTCTGCTAGCCAAGCAGAAGTTATATATGATCAGTCTAATAAGGCTTGGTTGTTAGTCAAATAATCAATCTCAAAGAACACTTGGTGCTGGCAATCACATTGTCGAAGCAAAAGCATTTTACTTCATATATTTGGATGTCCTTTTAAATAGAATTTGACTTCTACCAGCAAGATGATAGTATGATTACTTATTGCTTTAAATATAAGACATCCTGTTGAAACTGACAATTTAACAACTGCTGATGAATTTCCACGGCTTATATGTTTGGTTTATGTATATAGGGGTAAACACCAATCACCAAAACATCAGTAACCTAATGGTGAATATATGTTTAATACACTATAATTTATCCCATGTGGAATTTCACGTCAACATATGTGTCTCATTGCAAAACCTGAAACCAGTGTGAGTGTTTGTAATCCATTTAAGGAAATGGTGCCATGAGTTTCATGTCATGTGTTTGGTTCATATTTCATCCATCTGCATTTCCATAGCCTCTTGTGGCGTGCTCACCATTTATTAAATTAGTATGTTTCTAAATGCAGATGTGTGAAAAATACCAAGCTAATACCCTTGCCAGCTTTAGAATTTTGAACTCCCCTTGTCTATAAGTTTATAATATGCAGTGAACAAAACAGTGTCTAATGTATAGGTGTACATGCCATATGGTCCTAAAATAATTAACTTGCCTCCTTAAGAGCATGACATATCCATCCATCCATCCATCCATCCATCCATCCATCTATCTTCTATACCGCATATCTTTCAGGGTCACAGGGAACCTGGAGCCGATCCCAGGGAGCATCAGGCACAAGGCGGGGTACACGCTGGACAGGGTGCCAGTCCATTGCAAGGCACAATAGCATACACATTCACACATCCATTCATACACTATGGACACTTTAGTCATGCCAATCAGCCTACCATGCATGTCTTTGGACTGGGGGAGGAAACCAGTGTACCCGGAGGAATTCCCTGCAGCACAGGGAGAACATGAAAACTCCGCACACACAGGGCAACATATATCATATTTTATTTTATTGCTATGTAAAGTTTTCATTACTGTTATAAATAATCCAAGGAATCACACCATGTATCTTTTCCTTGCTCAAGCTGCGTAATCATTCAAAGGGCTGCAGTCATTTAAACAATGATTATATGAATCTGTGTGACTGTAACCTAACTTTTTGTTGATATCATATGAGGCATTCTATATGGCATTCATATGAGGAAAGCTAAAAGATAACTTTTTTCAGGTCAAGTCTCCAAGAACTACCTTTGCAAGACTATAGTTTGCCAATGAGCATATAGGTAAAGACCAGGCCTTTTTGAATAATGTGCTTTGGACAGATGAAACCAAAGAGTTGTTTGGCCTAGAGATATGACAGTCCCTGTGTGAATTTAATAACTACTTATGGCCATCTTATCCGAGCTGTTGGTTATGCCCGTGGTAAACTGTGTACAAACTTAATTACTATAAATGGTCTAAAACTGTAATTCTGGCCAACTGTCTGCAAAAAAGAATATTAATTGCCCAATTTTGCAATATACACTTACTGAGTACTTTATTAGGAACACTATATTAATACTGGATAGGGCCTCCCTTTGCTCTAAAAACAGCTTCAATTCTTTATGGCACTGGATTCCACAAGATGTTGGAAGCATTCCTTTGAGATTCTAGTCCATGTTAACATGATTCCTGCAGATATTTCAGGCACACTTTCATGCTGCAAATCTCCCGTTCTACCACATACTAAAGGTGTTCAGATTCAGGATTCAGATCTAGTAACTGTAGAAATACCTGCAGAAATTCTATGAAGGAAAAAATTAGATGCAGGAATTATATTCTCCAGGAATTATGTCCATGTTTATTTAAACCCACATTACTGCAAGACTATTGTGCAGGATAAATCTGAAATTCTGCAGGACACGACAAGTGTTTGTGTCCTGCAGGATACGTACAGGGGAAATAACTTCACAGCAAAAGCAAAGTATTTTCACAAATTACTTATTTTATTCACTGAAATTATGTTGCATAATGTCTGATTCAATCTGTAAAGCTTCCAAACCGGAGTACAATTCACACCTAAAAACAAAAATCAAAACAGAATTACCCCTTGTGCATCCTTATGGACATTTTTGTCATTTTCATTTTTCTTTTTTAATCATTTTGTCTGTGTTAATGCAAACAGCATAAATTTAGCAAAAGGTGTGTATTTTTATTAGAATTTTAATATTTCACCCTCGTTTGCTTTCATAAATCTATTTTAAACTAGTTACACAAAATAGTTACACCCAGGACCTTAACGACAAAAATGTCCCCATTGAAATCCATTCAAACTGCAATATTTAATCCCCGTGACGTTTAAGTATAAAATCATGCATTCTGTGTTAATAGGCTTTTGTTGACAAGATTTCAAAACACTGATTTAAAATAATAATAATAATAATAATAATAATAATAATAATAATAATAATAATAATAATAATACGGGTAAATCTGGGGGGGGATATGGGTGCATCTCAAAAAATTTGAATATCATAGAAAAGTTAATTTTTTACGTAATTTAATTAAAAAAGTGGAACTTTCATATATTCTAGATTCATTACACAAAGTGAAATATTTCAAGGCTTTTTGTTTGATTTAATCTTGATGATTATGGCTTACAGCTCATGGAAATCAAAAATCCAGTATCTCATGAGCTGTAAGTTGTAATCATCAAGATTAAAACAAACAAAAAGGCTTGAAATATTTATCTTTATGTACAGTGAATCTAGAATGAACTTTACCATGATATTCAAATTTTTTTGAGGTGCACCGGTACGTTCTTTTCCTTTTTTCTGATTCTGCTTTATTATAGAGCACTGCAGACCAACTGAATAAATGATGCAGCTATAATTGTTTGTGTATGTGTGTGTGTATGGATATCAGAGTTGTGGTTTGTATGAGTGTACTGAAAATTTTATGTGTGAACAGTTGAAAGAAAGAAATGATATTGTACTGGAAATCACAAATCCCACCCCATGTATGAGAGTCAAACAAAACCTCCACCTTCCTGCTCCACTGAGGATGTTGCTCCTTTTCTTTGCTGCATGCTGTATGTCGCTCACCCCCTCATGCTTTACGGAGAGCATCGTTCCCCCCTCTGGCCTCGCAGAGAACCTGTAATAAAGTAAGAAAAAAAAGTGCAATAAAGAATAAATAAAGAATAAAGAATAAAATTAATTTTATAATTCCTTTTGAATTTCCTTTTAATTCTGTAATAAAGAATAAAATTCCTTATTGTAGGAAGAGAGCTTTTTTTCACAATGCATCCTATTGATATATCTCTGTCCTCATCAATTCTTTCCTCAATCTTTGAAACTGATATAGGCAGAAGACATGATACTGCTCATTTTTAAATATTGAAAATAATATCACATCAAAATTAGAAATTACTACAATTAGTAAGGCTACATAATTATTATACCTGTGTCACCTGTAATGTGCTCTATGTTTATAGGTCCAGGGATGCAGGTGCCCTCCTAATTTTGACCACAGGATGATGCACAAATATGGCTTTTTTGGTCCTGAAATACTGGTCTGCCTCAAAATGTGCCTGCAAAGTGATTTGAGTTTACTTCCCCAATTCAACTCCTTTTTGTCTACCCACATACTGTACATATCCCATAGTGGTTAAATACACAGTATTTGGGAACACTTTATACATAGATAAAAGACAACTAAGAATATGAGATAATGGCCTGAAGACTCTCTGCTATGAGACAGCACTCTCAGCTCCCTGGGTCTTTTGCTGTTCCTTGTTTTTAATAAATCTAACATTAAATTTCCCCATGGTGTGGTCTTTGTGAAAAAGTGCAAATATACTCAAGTATGATTACCTAACACATAATTTTTTTTGGTGTTGTAATATTTTGTTATATTTAGAGTGCTCCTGCTGATTTGAGCCAACCATTTTTTTCTCTCTCTGTGTCAGTGGGGAAAGCATGCATTCATACTCCTTTCTCTGAGTCATTGGAGCATCCCCATGCAGTGCAGCAAACCGTGGTGGACAATATACAAGGACAACACTGAGAAAAGTACAGACAAAATGCTTGAAATGCTTTTCAGTTTATTAGAAATTTATTTCTAAATCCATTGTGGTAAAGTCAAAATACATATATATACCTACCTACATACATACATACACATACATACACATATACATATACATATACATATATACATACATACATATATATATATATATATATATATATATATATATATATATATATATATATATATATATATATATATATATATATATATATATTAGGGATGCACCGAATGTTCGGTAACCGAAATTATTCGTCCGAAAATAGCAAAAAAAAAGCATTTTTGGTGTTCGGCCGAATAACTGAAAAGGCCGAATAAATTTGACCGAACAATGATGTGTTTGATGACGTGACCAAATAGCCTAGCAACCAGAGTGAGACGCGCGAATGTCACGACCTCGATGAGGGGGCGCGAGACGTAAGGGAGTAGAGTACGGAAGCAGGTAAAGACGTATTTATTTAAGGGCAGGCAAATCCAGTATCTACAGTACTATAATACTCCGCGAGGTGTAGGGGGGCTCAAAGTTTACCACATAAAAATATTTTTATTTTACTAATTTATTTATTTAAAGTTATATTGTGCCTTGTTGGTAGCCTATGACTGCTGGAATGAAAAAAAAAATGTTCATTGTTAAATAAATATTTTGAAATTGTAGTTTTGTAATTGATTTTTTTCTTCGAAAAGCAAGACAAAATAGTAAAAAGCACATTTCGACTATTTAATTTATGCAATGGTGAAAAAAATGCCAAAATAAATGGAAGCAATTTATTTTTAAAAACTTGTTCGGTATTCGGCCTTTGGCCAAGTTTTTCATTATATTCAGTTTTGGCTTCGGCCAAGAATTTTCATTTCGTTGCATCCCTAATATATATATATATATATATATATATATATATATATATATATATATATATACATACACATACACACAGTCATGGCCAAAGTTTGCGATCACTATACATTTGTACATGAAAACGGCTATAGAGCATGCCAACAACAACAACAACAACAACAAAATCCAGTACGCACATAGAAACACAATGAAGATAATGGACACTTTAATAAGATCTAGTGTCCCGAGATGGCTGAGGCTACCAAATGACACCCTGGTGGTGTATTTACATGCCAGGGTGCAAGATGGTGGTCTGGGGATTCCCTGCATTAGCTCATCAGTCCCTCTAGCCCAGAAATCAGGATTCCAGAAGCTTTTAACAAGCAAGAGCATATATTGTGCATCCGTTGTCAACCAGAAATCATTTAAGAAAATCGAGCGAATTATAAACATCCCTTGCAGGGTGGCTGGAATGGTTATAACAACAAGGGATGAAGCCCAACATGCGTGGGCTTCAAAGTTGCATGACACTTTCGATGGCAGAGAGCTTACGGTTGGTAAGATCGACAAGGCAAGCCACCTCTGGCTACAGAAACCAATGAGAGTCTTCCCCCGTTTACATCTTAGGGGAATCCAGCTTAGAGGCGGAGTTCTGTCCACAAAGGCACGAGGGTCTCGCGGTAGACCTGACAAAGCAGATGATATCACATGCCGGGAGGCCTGTGCTATGCGGGAGACATTAAATCATGTTCTCCAAGCATGTGAAGTCACACACCAGGCCCGCTGTGCCCGCCATAACAGAGTGATGCGGTTGGCAGAGAAAATGCTTAGGAAGGTCAAGCGGAGTATATGAATAGAGCCTGTGATTGCAACTGCATACTCATACATCAAGCCTGACCTGGTGATGGAGGAGCTGCTAAAGTTGATGGTATTGGATGTTTCGGTGGTGGCTGGACACCGTATGACAGAGACATGGAACCTCAAGGTTGAGAAATATGGGTCTTTAAGTAACATCGAGGCCATAAAAAGATGGAGAGAGACGGAGAAGGAGATCTCCGTCAACTCCGTCTCCATCAGCTCCCGCTGATCTTTTCAGACAGAGGCCATTTGTATGAGCCCTCAGGGGCCGGTCTTCGTCGAATGGGGTTAACTGAGAGGGATCTGAGTTGCCTTTGCCTGTCAGTAATAAATGGGTCAATCTGTTGCCACGATTGTTACATGATAGGGACGAGATGAGTATTATAAATAAATAAATAAATAAATAAATAAATAAAGAGGCATTATCCGAGTCTGTCAGAGAGAAGGATCTATCGCCTTTATCATCCGCCAAAAGCGGTGATACCTGATGTTTGCATAGCCATTAGCGCCTGGTTGGGTGCCTCAGGAAGAGAATATCAACCTGATAACAAGTGTTAAAATATTATTTATTGCTTGTTTAACACATTGTTCACATACTGTTGTCAGATGTTAGTACTTGTAGTGAAACCCCTTGTTTCTTATAACGGTCTCAATGCGCCGAGGCATCGACCTAGCTAGTTTCTTGCAAAAGTCCGGCGTTATCTCATGCACCCATACTTCTTTGATGCACTTGATCAAGTCGGCTTCAGAACTTGGATTGCGCTCAGATGCCTTCTGCTTCATTACTGTCCATACATTCTCGACGATGTTCAAGTCTGGACTACTTCCTGGCCATGGTTCCAACAGCAGAATGTGGTTTTTGGTTAACCAGGATTTGACAGCCTTTGTGCTATGACACGGCGCACCATCGCGTTGGATGTGGCTGATACTGTGAATGCTGATGAAATTTGACAGCTTCTCTTTCAATATGTTCAGATACAGTGTTCCATTAATTGTTGTGTTCTTTGGCATAATCTACAGTCCTGGACGTCCAGAACCGGATTCTGCTCCCCAAACTATAACTTTCGGTGCATATTTCACTGTTGGTATAACGTACTTCGGGTTATGCCTTTGCATTGGTGGCCTTCTCATGTGCCGACAAAAACTGTAGAACTGAGTAAAGGTGTTTTCGTCTGAAAACATTACACGCTCCAACTGTTCTGGGCTCCAATGTTTGTATTTGCAACAGAAAACCAGACGATCAACTATAAATTATTATTTAAAAATACTCAACTTCACAACTTTCACAACAGACGCCACGACTACCAGGCAATATTTGGTGAAAGAAGAACAAATAGACACAAAATAGCCCAATAGCTAGCCCAAACAGAGCTAAACCTAATTAACTGCGAAAAATTGCATGAAATTGCTGGTGATCACAAACTTTTGGCCATGACTGTACATATATATATATATACACACACACACACACACACACACACACACACATTATATATATATATATATATATATATATATATATATATATATATATATATATATATATATATATATATATATATATATATATATATATATTAGGGATGCACTGAAATGAAAATTCTTGGCCGAAGCCGAAACCGAATATAATGTAAAACTTGGCCGGAGGCTGAATACCGAACACGTTTTTTTTGCGTTTTTTTCCATTTATTTCACCATTTTTTTCATCATTGCATAAATTTAATAGTCAAAATGTGCTTTTTACTATTTTGTCTTGTTTTTCAAAGAAAAAAATTAATTACAAAACTACAATTTCAAAATATTCTCTCACTGCGACCGTGACTCAATTAGAGAATAAATGTGAGGATTTGGAGTCGAGGTCACGGCGCAATAACGTTAGGATAGCCGGAGTTCCAGAGGGCGCTGACACATGTACAACTGCTGCTGCAGCGGCCTTGTTAAAAGAGGTGTTTGGACTGGAGAAGGAGCCGCTTTTGGACCGGTCCCACTGGACTCTTCAGCCGAAGCCCAAGCCTGGTGAATGACCACAAGCTATTGTGTGCAGATTCCACTATCATAGTCAATGTGTTGATATTTTACGCCGTGCGAGAGAGCTCCAGCGGATAAAAGTGTGGGATTTGACCATCTCCGTTTTTCCTGACTACATAGCCAAGATAGCCCGGGCCCGAGCTGCATTTAACGAGGTTCGGCGTCAACTTCGTGGTATTGAGGGCGCTCGCTATGGAATACTTCACCCAGCTCGGCTTCTCATTACATATAACGTTGCTCATAAGGACTTTATTTCAGCGGAGGAAGCAGGAGACTATGTTAAACTCTTGATATCGGGGTGAACTGCATCACCTACACAGCAGAGTTTTTTTCACTCTTCTTTTATTTTTATTTTCTTGCACTCGGCCTTCCACCTCTACAGTATTCGGATTTTGATTGAAGATATTGTCGTTGCATTACTCCACCTAGATTTTATGGACTCACTCCTCTTAAATCTACTTCGGTATTAATGTGGTTCTCTGTTTTGAGGCTCTGACTGGGTTAGAGTTTCTGTTTATTTAATTTTATTAGTCTTTTTTCCTTGGCTTTACGTGCTACACTGTTATATTATTTGTTACAAGTCTTTAAAAGTTAAGGACATTATATTTATTATTGTGTGCAGACTGTTTATCAGACATGAAGTCGGTAGGGGCTTTTCCTCTTACTGGAACTTTTTGTCTTGGTAATTTTGTTGGTTAGTTCAGCTTTCTCTCCGAGTTGTTTTCACATTGTGGACAACGTTCAATTTTTGTAGGATACACTGCTGTCTCATTCGTTTATGGAGACTTTGGGTGTGTGTGTGTTTGGTGGATTGTGAGAGTAAGCTGAACATGCAAATGCTTTGAAGGATGTGAATTGGAACAGAGTAATGTTATTTAATTGCGAATCTGTTTTTAGAGGATTTAAACCTAACATGGTGAACAAATTATATTATAGAATTCAGGCAATTTTACTGGAGTTATCTCATATAGTGTAGCAAGTAATAATCTGGAAAGACCTTTGTAATATCACAGTCTAAAACTGGATTAAAAAGAAGCAAATTAGTAAATGAATCACATGTAAATGAATCATACGTCAATATATCACATGAAAATGAATCACTTGAATATGAATCACATGAAAATGAATCACATGTAAATGAATCATATGAAAATGAATAAATAAATTAAAGTATTCTCACGGAGTATTATAGTAGATATAATATAGTTAGATACGTTATTAATGTTATGTTTCCTTAAATAAATACGTCTTTAGCTGCTTCCGTACTCTACTCCCTTACGTCTCACGACGTGACAGAATGCTCTGGAACAGAAACAATTAAACGCACGTGTCCACAGTAAACAATGTCACGGTCGACAACATCTGAAGAGCATGCGCTCGTGCACGTAGCTCGTGCATGCGCGCGCCCCCTCATCGCTCCGTGCTCGCTGCTGGAAGTGGAGGTCGTGAAATTCGCGCATCTCACTTTGGTTGCTAGGCTATTTGGCGCGTCATTAAATACGTCATTGTTTGGTCAAATTTATTCGGCCTTTTCACTCATTTCGAACACCGAAAATGCTTTTTTTTGCTATTTTTGGCCGAATAATTTCGGTTGCCGAACATTCGGTGCATCCCTAATATATATACACACATATCTATATATACACACATATATATAGGCGCATAGACAGCCAGGGGAACCGGGCAGGCAACAGTCATGGCCTGCTACTAAGCCTTATCTGAGAATGGTCATAAAGGCCAGCAGACAAAAGAGGAGTTGTCCTGAGGGGCTGTGGAGGGATGTGTCAGGGGACATGAGGTTGTTAGGGCAGTTAGCCCTGAGTGCTACTGTAGGGCCTCCCCTAGCCATGTCTGTCCCAAGTTTTCTGTGTTTTCTGGTCAGCGACCTGTCACAGGGCAATGAAAATCAGGCTGTACCCTCAATATGACGGAGTGGGTATTCTCGTTCCCACCGTGTTCAGCTAACACAACTTGAAGTTCCCTTTGAAAGGGAACATCTGGGTTAACCCTGTTCCCTGAGAAGGGAACGAGACATTGCGTAGCTGTGTCATACTGGGGCATGCCTGTGAATTGCGTCTTCGCTTCAGGTAATGGAGGTTGACGGCGCGGTTCACAGATGTCCTTTATAGATCACGCAACGTGCTTAATTGTCACGTCACCTGATCATGGCAGACCTATAAATAGGCATGATGTTACACAAGCTTCAGATACTGGTCACGCATGAGGGCGCTTCCCACCGTGTTCAGTTAACGCAACGTCTCTTTCCCTCCTCAGGGAACAGGGTTAACCCAGACATTTTATGGTTAATTACCAGGGACCAATGTTTAAGCAGTGAATGTTTTTTAGTAGTTTAGATTATTAGAGTGACATTGTGATCATTTTTTATAATAGTAGTGTTTTAGTAGTATTTAACTTGATAAATTTATTTTAAGAAACTTTATTTATTATTACTTGTTCTTTTAGTTGTACATTAGCTTTCCTGAAAATCATTTGACAGGCACAATGAAATAGTTGGCAATGAAATGTCTTTTTAATAATAATTCATGATAAAAATAAATGTGACAAACCTCAATTCTGGCGTCCAGTTGTTATTTCACAAAATTAGAACTTGAAATTGTAGATCTGCACTACAAGCATCCCCTGGGAGTACATTTGTAAAATAAACTACAATGTATTCAATGCAAATATATACACATTTTGTAAACATTTGTACATATGAAATATCTAGCTAATACAATATATCTAACATCTATATTACAAAATATCTAATACAAAATCTAATTATTCATTCACCTTGGCTTTTCTATATTTACATATGTTTAATAGCAATTAACACAATATACTTAATACAATAATAAAAATAAAACATCAAATGTTCATGTACTGCAGTATGAACAGAAACTTAATTCATACCATTGACAGATACATATCCATGTAAACATTGAAGTAATACATGTTTAGCTTGTCTTTCATGAACACTACAAAGGCATCATCTCGCCAAATCCTCTGTAGTGTGAGATCTAATTTTGTGTCAGTCACAAAGTCACACGACTGTAGACCAGTCACTGCAAGCAGGCCTTGAACCTGGTAATAGTACATATGGGTCTCTGAGTTTGGCTTGGTTCTTTGGGTTTTCATGAATGGAACCTGAGCAATGCTGTCAGCAGAGGAAATTTACAACAGGAACATCTGCAGCCATAGGTAGGATAGTGGACTGCCACGAGGTATGGGATCAAATTGTGTTGGGACCAACTCTATTTTTGACATGCCCTCTAGTATGTGTGCCAGCAAAGGCTGGGGATTGATCTGACGGAGTTTTGCTCCAGAAGCCAAGACATGAGGATCTAGAAGGGAGCCTAAAGAAATTTATACAAACTATTAGTGTTGAACACGAAGTTGTAGCTGTGTACACATACATAATACACACACACACATACACACACTCACAGAGTTATGTATTACCTATGTAAGCCTTGTATGGGGTAGACTTTAATCTAGTCGTCCCAAGTGATTTTGGTTTCAGCACAAAGTTCACTCAGTGCCTCTGAACAGACTCCCCTAGTATAACACAAAAAAATTAGGTGTTAAAAGTATTCTGGGAACACTTTGCAAAAAGGTTCTATACATTACCATTAGTTAATCAGTTTAAGCATCATGAAATAGCAAAGAACAATAATTGTTAACAATTTATATTAATCTTGGTTGATGTTCATTTATAACTTTCTACTTAATAATTTACACTCTTGTTCAGTATTAGTCCATAAAGCTTTCATATTAGCATATATAATGTTTGCTTATTAGTGTTCTTGCCAAATGCAGAAAAGAAAAAAGGACAATATACTCACCTGTATGCTTGGACGATGCCATCACTGTGGCTCAATCGTGCAGTCCAGCGGTGGTGGGACAGAATGTAAATTTAGCTGCACATAGTGGGCTGTCTGATACATAAGAATTGTCAGATGGTTACACAACCCATTACCAGCTGCACAGCTAAACATATAGGCAGAAACACAAACATCCTCTTACGACTCAAATGTCATCCGTTTGAAAAGACAACAGTTTGCTAGAGAATTGTAATTTTATGCTATGAGCTAAATTAAGTGTTGCTAAATGAAAGTTGCAAACCGCAGTAAAAGCAAGACATAGTGAAACTCTGGAACCGCAGAAGGAAAGAAAAAGGTCATAACTTCACAACATGTGAAACTAAAGGAATTCTTCATTGATCGGTAACACCTAGCTCTCACTACCACCTTGCGATTAACAACATTTGAGACTGAACACATACAAAATTGTTAGCATTCATACTGTTGCAAATGCTAGCGCCAGCTAGCTGGCAACTTACCTTGATAATTGTGTACAAATTCCTCAGAGAATTCATAGCCCTTGCTCATGCTTGATTCTTTAGTTGTAGAGTGCTCTCCAACAGTTTGGTTAACATCCTGTTGTGGCAGGGTCAAGAGACAGAAGTAGTGAAGAATCTCCTCATGTGTACTCTGCATGGAACGCAGTCATATAAAAGTTCATGCCGTGCCAAAAATAATGTTATACCGTGGTGAAGTAGTTTCCGATTTGTGTGAAAAAAGCTTATTTATGCAACTCTCTCTCTCTCTCTCTCTCTCTCTCTCTCAAGGGCTCTGCTGCTGACAAAAAGAAAAAGTTTGTGTGAGCAGAGCATACTTTTTTTTAGAATGTGAGTTCTCCTCTTTCTGCACATGAACATTTATTTTCCTCTCGTGGTTGTAATTTACCGTGCATGCGAGCATTAATAACACGCTCTGATTTTTGGCGCGGATTTGCCGCCATAAGTTTGGACCAGCTTTTGAGTTGTTTGGCTTCCCATAGTAAATAATAAAAGTAGCCATGTTTGATAATAAGCAAGTTAATGTTACGCTGACTGCTATGTCATAAATACATAATGAAACAGTAATTTAATACACCATAACAACGATATAATTTTTTTTTTTTTTTTATTAAAGTGGGACTAGCTCTACAGATAAATCACGGTTGGTGACAGTTGAATGGTGGCAACTGTCACCCTAAGAAAAAGCCACCCCAGCATCAGTATCCCAATGTATAAAATATAAATATAAGCAGTTTCCTGGACCAATTTACAGCAGCCCCACTTAAATGTGATTAGATGTAAAGACCATGTTCCGCAAAATAATGTCAAGAGATCGCGTCTTTCTCTTACAGCGCATCCAGTGTAGTCCGAACAAATGACTCTTATGAACTGGTTCCTTTTAGTGAATCAAAAACATACAATGCAACCAGTGCACATAGCCCAGTCACGAACAAATGACTCTTACTGGATGGTTCTTTTAATATAATATGAAACAGTGTAAGTATATATTTTAATGTCACATTGTAACGTCACAATAGCTGGAACTCGCCGAGGTCATGCCCACCGAGTGGCAAAAAGACTTAGCGGCAGCATTAGTGTACTGCATGAAAACATCTGAAATGGGAAAAAGCTGTTGTGCGATTGACTGTGCTAACAGATTCAACAAGAATTCTGAGCTATCTTTTTCTAGAGTGCCAAAAAAACAATTAACACCTTTTTTACTATGTCGAGCAGTGTAAGTGTTTGTCATGTGGTATTCATGTTGTACAATGATGAATAATTTGCTAGATATTTATTTTTGAATGCTGCCTATCTCCATTAATGAATAATAGGGGCTCATTCATTCTCTGACTGGGTTCACCTTCACAAATATATGACCTTAGTAAGTGGAAGCAGTGTTAGCTACAAACAGACTAGGACTAGATAGTTTACGGTTTACCAAATAATATTATATAATAAAATAAAAATATTTGTACATACAACCAGAATGTTTATTGGTGTTCTTGTCACTAATTTCCCCAACAAATCCTTCCTTGAAGTAGGACCAAGCATTAAGGCTTTTGTATGTCTTCAGGCTTCAAGTACATATAAATGTTGGGATTTCTGGCCATATACCAATGTCCATGAACCACAGGTTTTTGGGTAACTTGTAAGGTTCACTGTCAAGTCCAACTGCCTTTAATTTAAACTGATAATCTTTAGTTATACTCGCATTTTCGCAGCTTCCCCTATTAAAACCAGTCATTTTGCTGGATGTTTTGCTACTCAGTCCGGCTGAGGGGAGCGTCTTCCAGCGGGAAAGTGACATCAGTGCATACCCTCTATACCAGACTTAGATTAGGTGAAATCACAAAAACAAAGTATGTATGTAACTTATTACATAAAACAATATAATAAGGATACACCTTATGCTTTAATTTCTTTGGGGGGATTGGGATGTCTGTAAATGCATATGAAATCCCTCAGTTATGCTGTAATGTTTTAAATTGTATTCATTTAGGAAACAAAATTATTGAGTGTATGTTCGTTTAGAAATGTGGATAGTCTAAACTGCATACTCGTTGCATTGCTGACATCTAAAGTTTTTTTTTCTAAACTAAAACGAACAGGAAAATTTGTCAGATACTGTGGAAGTGGAATGTGCAGATAAGAAAGAAAAAGGTAAAAAGCAGTTGTGGAAGGCAGAGGACGAGATGGAGAGGTGGAAGAAAAGAATATAAAAATGGATGACAAAGAGCTAGAAAGAAGCTCTTTGAAGAAAGAAAGCTCTTCTCAGATGAAATCCAGCATGAAGTAAGCAAAGAGGAAGTAGGGAGAGGGATAAGATTGAAAGAGAGCTCAGACACTGAAAGGGAGGAAAGAAAGCTTGAACACAAGCACCCTGTGTGCTTGTGTTCCTTGTGCCATTCAAATATTTTTTAAAAATTTAAATAAAATAGGCAAAACCTCCAAGTTATTATTTAAAGGACCATACCTCAATATAAGTTTAACCTTGCGTATAAAGGTCACAGTCAGGGTTTTTGTTATTAGATATTGGTGAGATTTGTCTTTGTCAAATTTGTCAACTTGTATTAAGACAGGCATGGCCCTTAAAGGATGCTAGAGTAGAGATTTTAGATAACTGTAAATAAACTATTAGGTTAAATATAGGTTCATATTGTGGCATCTGAATATGATGAGTGATATTTGACTTTAAAATATTTACATTTCCTCTTTATATTTACAGTGCATCCGGAAAGTATTCATAGCGCTTCACTTTTCCCACATTTTGTTATGTCACAGCCTTATTCCAAAATTTATTCAATTCATTATTTTCCTCAAACTTCTACAAACAATACCCCATAATGACAACATGAAAGAAGTTTGTTTGAAATCTTTGCAAATTTATTAAAAATAAAAAACAAAAAAAGCACATTTACATAAGTATTCATAGCCTTTGCTCAGGACTTTACTGAAGCACCTTTGGCACCAATTACAGCCTCAAGTCTTTTTGAGAATTAGGCTACAAGCTTGGCACACCTATTTTTAGGCCGTTTCTCCTATTCTTCTTTGCAGGACCTCTCAAGCTCCATCAGGTTGGATTGGGAGCGCTGGTGCACAGCCATTTTCAGATCTCTCCAGAGATGTTCAATCGGGTTCAAGTCTGGGCTCTGGCTGGGCCACTCAGAGACATTCACAGAGTTGTCCTGTAGCCACTCCTTTGTTATCTTGGCTGTGTGCTTAGGGTCATTATACTGTTGGAAGATGAACCTTTGCCCCAGTCTGAGGTCCAGAGCGCTCTGGAGCAGATTTTCATCAAGGACGTCTCTGTACATTGCTGCATTCATCTTTCCCTCGATCCTGACTAGTCTCCCAGTTCCTGCCGCTGAAAAACATCCCCACAGCATGATGCTACCACCACCATGCTTCACTGTAGGTATGGTATTGGCCAGGTGATGAGTGGTGCCTGGTTTCCTCCAGAGATGACGCTTGCCATTCAGGCCAAAGAGTTCAATCTTTGTTCTTTGTTCCTTCAGGTGCCTTTTGGCAAACTCCAGGCGGGTTGTCATGTGCCTTTTACTGAGGAGTGGCTTCCATTTGGCCACTCTACCATTCAGGCCTGATTGATGGAGATCTGCAGAGATGATTGTTCTTCTGGAAGGTTCTCCTCTCTCCACAGACACACGCTGGAGCTCTGTCAGAGTAACCATCGGGTTTTTGGTCACCTCCCCGACTAAGGCCCTTCTCCCCCGATTGCTCAGTTTGGCCGGCCAGCCAGCTCTAGGAAGACTCAGACAGATGAGGTGTTTTTGTAGCATGCTAGATTTGTTGGACAACCATGATCATCTTGTTAAAAAAAAATACTTGAACAACAAGCCAAGCATGCTAAGTGTATAAGTAAAACCATCCAGAATTAAATACTGGCTTGTTTGGTACGAATTGTGAAAGAAGAAATCCTGCAGGAAGTTAAAGAGAGTGTATAGTTTTCTGTCATCGTAGACGAAAGTAAGGATTGTCAATTGTCCTAAGATACTATTAGAATGGTCTGATTTATGAGCGCTTTCTAGAATTTCAAGAGGCAGAACAGCTGGACTAACTGAGAAAATAACTGGCGAAGTATGGTTTGAAGTACAAGAAAAATCTTGTACAGTTGTGCTTGAAAGTTTGTGAACCCTTTAGAATTTTCTATATATGTGAATAAATATGACCTAAAACATCATCAGATTTTCACACAAGTCCTAAATGTAGACAAAGAAAACCCAATTAAACAAATGAGACAAAAAAAATATTACACTTGGTCATTTATTTATTGAGGGAAATGATCCAATAATACATACATGTAAGTGGGAAAAGTATGTGAACCTCTAGGATTAGCCTTATTTGAAGGTGAAATTAGAGTCAGGTGTTTTACATCAATGGGATGACGACAATCAAGTGTGAGTGAGCACCCTGTTTTATTTTAAGAACTGGAATCTATTAAAGTCTGATCTTCACAACACATGTTTGTGGAAGTGTATCATGGCATGAACAATTGACATTTCTGAGGACCTCAGAAAGAGTTGTTAATGCTCATGAGGCTTGAAAAGGTTACAAAACCATCCCTAAAGAGTTTGGACTCCACCAATCCACAGTCAGATAAATTATGTACAAATAGAGGAAATTCAAAACCATTATTCCCCTCCCCAGGAGTGGTCGGCCAACAAAGATCACTCCAAGAGCAAGACATGTAATAGTCCCCAAGGTCAAAAAGGAACCCAGGGTAACTTCTAAGCAACTAAAGGCCTCTCTCTCATTGGCTAAAATCCATCATGAGTTCATGAGTCCAAGATCAGGAGAACACTGCAATAATATGCATGGCAGGGTTACAAGGAAAAAGCCACTGCTCTCCAAAAAGAACATTTCTGCCCCTCTGCAGTTTGCAGTGTACTCATTGTAATGTTATTATTTCAGGAGATCAAGTTTTCATAGCAAGGGCAGTTTATACATGTTTTTCTTGACACATGTTTAAGTTAATATTTTAAGTATGTGAATATTTGGTTAAATGTTTGCATTTTTTTGTCAAGTAAAATGCCGTTGACTAATATTTGATGCAATCTTAGAGTAAAATTGACAAAAATGAATTGAAAAGAGTTTTGAAATATCTCCAACTTGGAGTGTGGTTTCAAAAAGTGAAAGAGTATTCCTTGTACCTGGTACATGCCACAATTTGGACATTAACAAGGGCAATCCAATCCTCACACCAACCTTTCATCTAGCACAGAGAAAAGACACAAGAGTTCTTGTCAGCAATGGTGGTAGACATCATGACTGTGGTCTGTAGATGAGCTGCCAGCCCCCGCTGTTCCTGGTAAGTTACGATGCTGATGGCCACTGATTGGTGGACCGAAAGGTTGCAGTGTGCTGTATCAGCCAAATATGTGTACAACACACCACAATACCAACAATTCCAACACATACTGTAATAATGTCCAGCATTTCTCTTCTGTGTTTGTCTCTAAAACAAAATGAAACCATAAAAAACACATGCACAGCAAAAACTCTTCTGCATTTAGGCAGCCTTTCCTCACTGATTCAAACTGGGCTAAAGAAATCACTGCTGTGATTGGGAAGTTCATATTTGGTAGTGGAGAACACAGGATTCAGAAACACATCTAGGGCTATAGAGAACCATGTAACTCTGACAGCACAGCTAGATAATAGCAGAATGGAGAAGTCATGTCAGTAAAGCTGGAAATGTTTGAAGGAAATTCAAACATTTGAAGGGGTCATATTTTGCTTTTTAATCTTTTCCTTTTTTGGGGTGTGTAATGTATCTGTTTGTGAATGCATAAGATCTGCAATGTTACAAAGCTCATAGTCTCCCCCAAAGGGATTTATCCTATCTAGCAGTGTTTACAATGAACATGTGCACTTGTTTTGGTTCCTGTTATGTCCCCGCCCGGTTCAGTTATTGGCGGAGGTGCGAGGTTGCGTTGTGAAATGTTACCAGATGTCAGCAATCAAGGAAATTGTGACTGGTTATTTAAACCCCTCGCGTTGCTATACACTACGGGCAGTATTAGCGTAATGACGGATTAAAGGAGAGACGGAATGTATAATGGTGCCAGACGGTAATATGTCCATGCTCTGTCTAGTTTCCTGTTCCTAGTTTCATGCTCTAGTTTAAAGAGTGTTCAAGCCAGAGTTTAAAGAGTGTTCAAGCCAGAGTTTAAAGAGTGTTCAAGCCAGAGTTTAAAGGGTGTTCAAGCCTTAGCTAAAAGAGTGGTTCATGCCTGACTCAAACGAGTATTTAATGCCTGAGTGAAACACGTGTTTCATGTCATAGTTGTTTTAAGTGCAGTGCCTTATTCCTAGTTAAAGGATAAATGTTTAAGTTTCATGTCCTTTGCTTAAGTCTAAATAAAGACGTCACTCCTGTGCTTACTTCCTGTTTTGTAACCCCTGCACTCCCTAAATAGATTCTAATCACTGGTACCCAATCTTGAACCCCTGATTCAAATTTTATGAATTTGATGGTGTGATAAATGTAGAGGTGTACTTACTTTTTCCAATTTTGTCATTTGATAGTGTATATGCTGCTAAGAGGCTGAATGTATCACACAATCACTATCATTTAAAAGTTTCAGTTATTAATTTTAAAATGTTGAATGCTTGAATCAATTTAAAATGGAAACCTAAGGCACATTCAGGAAATGCTTATTTTTTCTGTATTAAAATGTATCATATTGAGACACCACTGTATTTTATTGTATCAATTTTATTTATGTGCATTGTTATACTGCTACTTTTTTTGTAAATATGTGTTTAGAAACTTTTTTGTAAGATTTGTTTTTTGTTTTTTTTTTAGGTGAGAAATCCCAAGTGACAATGATGGTTTGTATTGTTACATTAATTTAAAAAAAACAAAACATAGTATACAAATGACCATAAGACTTGCTTTATAGGCCTTGATTTTTTTTAAAAAGAAAAATATTTCAATAACTCATGTTGCAGCTAGATTTTTTCAGTAAAAGAATCTAGCTGTAACATGATATGCCAAAGACCTGCTTGGCCTATTTGAAATAGCTGTAGTACATCTGTCACCTACACATAGTGTTGCCAAATTTAGAGGCATGACTTTTATAGCAACCTGACTGTGAGCTGCAATTCAATACAGTAACTTGAGTCTAAGTCTGCAGAAGTCAAGGCAAATCCAAGACATACTATTTACATATCTGTCTCTATATCTGTTCCCATATCATACTTGCATACATGCTTCTTACATTAATTTAATTTGCAAATACTCCCAATGATTAATTCTTAATCATTCTTAATAATTAAATCAGCTTTAGTTATTAATGCAATTCTATTTGAAACAGACACTTACAAAATACATAGTAAAAAGATGGTGTACAGTTGTATAGTTTATCCACAAATGTGGATCAACAAAATCTACTTTTTTTTTTTTTTTTAAGTGTTTTAATTTTAATCTTAATCTGTCTATTGTCTGTGAAAAATTTGGATTTACATTAAAAGATTAGTTAATTTTTTAATTAAATTAAATCTACAAAATTAACCATGGCCAACTTTCACTGGCGTGACTCACAAGGGGGTGTGTCTGAAGCAAGGGGGCATTCTGCTATTAGCTAGCTGTGCTGCCAGAGTCATGTGGTTCTCTGTATAGACATATACAGTGCCGTCAACTAATATTGGCACCATTTGTAAATATGAGCAAAGAAAGCTGTGAAAAATTGTCTTTGTGTAACCTTTTGTACAAAAGAATTCACAAAAATGGTCTCATGGATATCAAACAATTGCAAACACAACACATTTTCATTTAAAAAAAAACACTTTGATGTTATAGGTGCAAGGGATACAGTGGGGGTGTGGGGAGAGTATTTAATCCCCTGCTGATTTTGTACATTTGCCCATTGACAAAGAAATGATCAGTCTATAATTTTAATGGTAAATTTATTTGAACAGTGAGAGACAGAATAACAAGAAAATCCAGAAAAACGCATGTCAAAAATGTTATAAATTGATTTGCATTTTAATGAGGGAAATAAGTATTTGACCCCCTCTCAATCAGAAAGATTTCTGGCTACCAGTTTTCTTTTATACAGGTAACGAGCTGAGATTAGGAGCACACTCTTAGAGGGAGTGCTCCTAATCTCAGCTTGTTACCTGTATAAAAGACACCTGTCCACAGAAGCAATCAATCAGATTCCAAACTCTACACCATGGCCAAGACCAAAGAGCTCTCCAGGGATGTCAGGGACAAGATTGTAGACCTACACAAGTCTGGAATGGGCTACACGACCATTGCCAAGCAGCTTGGTGAGAAGGTGACAACAGCTGGTGCGATTATTCGCAAATGGAAGAAACACAAAAGAACTGTCAATCTCCCTAGGCCTGGGGCTCCATGCAAGATCTCACCTCGTGGAGTTGCAGTGATCATGAGAATAGTGTGGAATCAGCCCAGAACTACACGGGAGGATCTTGTCAATGATCTCAAGGCAGCTGGGACCATAGTCACCAAGAAAACAATTGGTAACACACTACGCCGTGAAGGACTGAAATCCTGCAGCGCCCGCAAGGTCCCCCTGCTCAAGAAAGCACATATACATGCCCGTCTGAAGTTTGCCAGTGAACATCTGAATGATTCAGAGGACAACTGGGTGAAAATGTTGTGTTCAGATGAGACCAAAATGGAGCTCTTTGGCATCAACTCAACTCACCGTGTTTGGAGGAGGAGGAATGCTGCCTATGACCCCAAGAACACCATCCCCACCGTCAAACATGGAGGTGGAAACATTATGCTTTGGGGGTGTTTTTCTGCTAAGGGGACAGGACAACTTCACCACATCAAAGGGACGATTGAAGGGGCCATGTACCGTCAAATCTTGGGTGAGAACCTCCTTCCCTCAGCCAGGGCATTGAAAATGGGTCGTGGATGGGTATTCCAGCATGACAATGACCCAAAACACACGGCCAAGGCAACAAAGGAGTGGCTCAAGAAAAAGCACATTAAGGTCCTGGAGTGAAGATTCGAGTTGCCAAACGTCAGCCTTGAAAACTTAATGACTTGGTGAAGATCTGCAAAGAGGAGTGGGACAAAATCCCTCCTGAGATGTGTGCAAACCTGGTGGCCAACTACAAGAAACGTCTGACCTCTGTGATTGCCAACAAGGGTTTTTCCACCAAGTACTAAGTCATGTTTTGCAGAGGGGTCAAATACATATTTCCCTCATTAAAATGCAAATCAATTTATAACATTTTTGACATGCGTTTTTCTGGAATTTTTTTGTTGTTATTCTGTCTCTCGCTGTTCAAAAATCTACCATTAAAATTATAGAATGATCATTTCTTTGTCAGTGGGCAAACGTACAAAATCAGCAGGGGATCAAATACTGTTTTCCTCACTGTATATATTAGAGATGCACCAATACAAAATTTCTCAACCGATTACTCAGCATGATATCGGCTGATACCGATAGTTTGGTGGTTCTGGCTTTTATACCTTCTTTTTAATTAATAATAATTAATTCCACAATTCTGAAGGAAATGCAAATAAAAACTTTATTCACTTCATTTCAACAAGTTGTTTTACAGTAACTGGTCTCAGAAAACAGAAAATACATTACTTAAATTAACATTAACACATGAACTAAATTCTGAAGATTAAATTAAGATTTCTTAACTTACTGAATGTTATTAATTCATATTAACATTGACTGAATTCTAAAAAAAAAAAAAAACAACAACTCCTGTACAGCTCATATTCACTCACCACAACCAAAGCATTTCTACTTCATCATTGACATCAAACTGATAATATACAATATAAACTTTTTTGATGATATCAACTCATATTAGCATTAACTGGATATGAAACATACTACTCTACAAATATATTTTTCTGTGCAATATATATATATATATACCTTTTTTGTCAACTCACCTTCATGTAAATCTTTCAACAGTGAACTGGCATGTAATTCAGTGCAAGGAGCCCGAGCAGTGCAGCAAAAAAAAAAAAAAAAAAAAAATATATATATATATATATATATATATATATATATATATATATATATATCACTCTCCCATTTCACTGCTGCAGCGTTCATTAAAATGCACGCTGAAAACAACGTGCAGTGTAAAATTTTAGCACTGCAGAGATTACAAACTCCAGTTTTGTCATCATTGTCACCCAATTCAAACTAATTCCATACAAGAGAGATCTTCCTTACACACAGCATGAATTCGATGCGTTTTCCTGCCATCTTTTGATTGACAGGATATAATCTGCCCTGATCATTGGATGTGTTTAAACTATCGCCCGATAGCATGAAAAAGTTTCATAGAATTCATAGAATCAATGAATGTAGGCTGTCCAGTCCGTGAGGCCTCAACCCCAAATTATAACGTTTCCACCACCGTGGAAGTTGGTACTGTACATACAGTACATACAGTTGGTACTGTATGAGGTGCTTCTCTTGAAAAGCTGTCTTTGGTCAGCACCAAACATGTCTGCCTTTACTGTCTCCAAACAACTTTGTCTTTGATTTGTTTGTCAGGTGCACATTATTCCAAAAGGCCTGGTCTTTGCCTATATGCTCATTGGCAAACTGACAGGTAGGTCAAATGCATGTCAAATTTTTGCAATCTCTTTCTGATTGTAGAAGCATGCACTTTGACACCAACAGTTGCAAGACTTACTAGCAGATCCTGTGATGAAATTTGGAGGTTCTTGGAGACTTCTTTTTGCATCAGATGGTCTGCTTTTGAGCTGAATTTACTGGGACCGACAGTCCGGGGCAAATTGGCAGTCATTTGAAATGTATGGCATTTGTAGATTATTTTCCTAACAGTGGAATGATGTATTTCAAATAATTAGGAGATCTTTTTAAATCCATTGCCAGTTTCCTAGGCATCCACAACCTTTTCTGAAGGCCTTACAGAACTTTTTAGATCTTGGCATGCTGACACCACACACCTCAATAGCAAAGGGAACACCAGACATTAGATGTGAGAGGGGTATAAATAAGACAGGTTCACCTGCACTAAGCAGGTTCTAATCACTGGCACCCAATCTTGAACACCTGATTCTTATTTTTTTTTTGGTTTGAAGGCATGATAAACGTAGGGGTGTACATACTTTTTCCATGTGACTGTTTTTTTGTACATTTTAATTAAATTAAAATTTATTACAAAATGTAAATTTTGTCATTTGATAGTGTATCAACTTTATTAAGAGGCAATGATTCAAAGAGGATCAAATATTTGCTTGTCCAAATATGTCCATGGGATGTACTTATTTTTTTCACATGACTGTATGTAGTGTTCATCTGCTCTAGTCAACAAGAACAGCATAACCCGGTCCAACTGAGTAACCAGATAAGTTTCTTATTTGTCAGACTTGGCTTGACACACTTATGAGCTACAAGACATTGCTATTTCTGAGGCCAGCAACCTCACACCTCTACACATCGTGTTTATTGCTAGTGTGGAATAGCTTTACATTTGTGAATGCTTTTGGATCAGCAGCTCATCAAGCCTTCCCCACAGCCACAATTTATTACTGGCAGCTACCAAGCATTTTATCACTCAGTGTGTTAACTGCATGACATGCTGTTTTACCCTACTGGAGTTGTTAACTCTTGACAGGTATTTCAAGTATGGTATCTCAAATCACTTGAACACTATTCTTTGTTTACAAGACCTTTAAAGGACAAAAAAATAACAGCACCCATTATACTATATCTAAACTAGGTTCAATAATTAGTTATATTTTGCAACCCTTGTATCCAATCCAATATGACATTCATGCTCATAGTGCTACATTCATGTTTTGAGCTTCTCTGCTGCTGGCCTTAAAAGAAGTCAGTTGCTAAATTAGTTCCACTTAATTAGTATAAACCTACCCTACATAGCAATAGTGGGACCTAGCTAACTTGACATTAAGATTAAAATGCCCTTCATTTACCTGGCCAAATACTAATAGCAGTTAATAGAATTAATAGTGAACACTAAGCAGGAAAATGCCTTTCGATATGGGGGGGTGGGGGGTGGGGGGGGGGGTATTAGGTTTGACATTAGTCTGTACATTAGCTACAATGTTAACAGAATGCATCTTTATAAGACAACAAAATATATATTATAAATAATATATTAATTAATTATATTAATCTGACACAGAAGACAAGTTAATATCTGTATATTCCGAGGAAATTTTAAATGCCCTATTTTTGTTCAGACAATAAAATAAAATAAATAAAATCAGACAGTTTTTCGTTAAAAAAAAAAAAAAAAAAAAAAAAAAAAAAAAAAAGATAAAGTGGTTTTGATCATGACTACTAAAATTCAATTTAAATGACTTGATTCTTGTGGTATCCCAAGACACCTAATCCCTGAATTCATGCTCATGTCCATGTTCATACACTGATGTTTCTGGGACAGCTGCTCCATTGCCCCTTGGTGACCCTCTACAGATTTTTGCAACACACAGCAAATGAAGGTAGAAGTGTTTTGAAAGCATGACACTGTGCTGCCAAGAGGCATGTTCCTTTTATTTCATGTAGAATGAGCCCCTTCATATTAGTTTCACTTCTAGTTTAACTACATGTCAGAGTTATGTTCTTCGGGATAGATGGCATTCATATCAATATGCTGCCTTATAAAAATTGGCCACTTTCCCCCATAAATGATAATCGTGATTATTTAGTAGGGTAGAGTACATCTGTTATATTTGTACTCATCTTATGATCACTAGGTCATCCCTCTGATAAACACAATTGAAAAGGTAAACTATTTGAATCCTATAGCAAAATAACACGACATAATTCAATTAAATTTTATTTGTATAGCGCTTTTTACAATAGACATGGTCTCAAAGCAGCTTTACAGAAATATCAACATGACATAATCAATTAAACAAGGCCTTATGTACTATAGTTTTGTTTTTTTTATGTGATTTTTGTATAAGTGACAGATAAAGGCTTCTTCAAAACTAATTCATGGTTCCTTCTCCCATATGAAATCTAAAACTCAATATCAAATCATGTCTTTCAGCCAAAATAACAGGCTATGGTAATGTTATAAGATGAACATAACCACAGTAATACTATAGTAAGGTCACAGACAAGAACATAAAAGCCACATTTGTCATAAGATAGTACTGTAAAACCATAATACCTTCGAAAGCTTCTTAGCTTCTACTTGGGACCTTCTCTGTTGTTGTGACAGTCAAAGCACCCTTAAGAATGCATACTAAATTATTAATTTTCTTAAACATAGCAGGTTGTTTACAATGCACAGCAAGTATATAATATAAAAAGCTGTGCACTTGTGAAATCTTTAGGAACTTGCATTTCTCCCAATGGACATTCTGTTTAAAATAAACAGCACTAATTACTCAATTAAATTTAATTGAATAATTAATTACTCAAATTTACTTAGTTAATCAAAGTATTTTTAAAAAATCTAAGTATTCTAAATAAAAATTATTTTTAATAAAAATTATAAGTTTCAACTGAGTATGTTCTCTTAGGACATAGGCCACTTTATGTGCTGAGATTTGACTATATAATTTACCCCCTTTTTTAAAAATTATGTATAAGAAAAAGAACAATATTATGATCTTATTTATCACAATACCAAACTTTTTATTTATTTACATATTTTCAAGAGGATTTTGCTCCCATCATGTATACAATTTTAGAAACTGAACCAGAGCCAATCCAGATTTTTTTTTTAAAATTCTAGCTACATCTGATATAAAACTACTGATTCATGAACTTTAAGTCACTACTGATTGTCACTGATTGATTGTCACTATATTAAACAATCACATTTAGCTATTTGTCTACAAACCATTAACATAATCAAAAACATTTCTATTTATTTTTAAGTGTGTGTGTTGCAAGATTTGCATCACCCCATTGCTGTGTTTCCTCAACTGGCCTTCAGCTGCTGCCTGCATCAGATTTAAAACACTGATGCTTATCTACTGTACAAAGCCAAAAATGGAGCAGCCCCCAACTACTCAAAGGTACATACTCTGAACCATGTGCTCTTTATGCCTCTAGCATGTCTCTTCATGCCTCTAGCATTAACCACCATGCCTCAAGGTACAATATGTTATATAGTAATGACTGACTGAGTTACCATTTGATAGCTAGCTGACATTGACTAACCCATCATGTTAATAAGAATAATGTAAGTACAAGCAACTAATATACCAATTGAAAACATACTGGTAAACAGCAGTCAACATTTACACTCAACACAATGTTTTGTGGGGAAATAATGGCTGCTCTGCATGATTTTCATCTAGCTCTGTCACCTGCAGGTGGTATTTGAAGAAGGGAGTTAACTTCAAAACTAACCAGGCATGGGGCAGGTTTGGCCAAACCACCAGTTTTATTTATTTATTTTATTCTACTTGGTTTAACTATGACATCCATCTTTGTGTTATGGTTTGAAGAACCCTGATCTATCATGTTGGTACAGGTGTACAGATGATGGGGTTACCTTGCAAGAGGTACCTCGGCTAGATCAGTGATGAAGTCCAAGGCGATGTGTGATCAGGGCTTAGCGGCTGGGAACAGGCAAGGGTTGTAGTAGAAGTACTGCTTCCATAGGCCTAGAGTGCGATGGGAGCCAGGGTGACAAGCAAACTAAGAACAGTGAGCCTACTGGAGGACCTAGGAACACATGGATTCAGGGACAAACAAGCAACCATTACCTGGCTCGGGTTGGGTTCATTGAGCTCTCCGGACCACAGACTCAATCTTCCATGTGACTTCCCTCACCACACAGACAGGAGAGAGGATCAGGGTCCAAGGTACCTTTTTCTAGGGTGAACTGGCGGGAGAGGGCATCAGGCTTAGCGTTCTTAGAACCAGGATGGTAGATAATCATGAAATTAAACCACCCGAAGAACAGGGCCCAGCGCTATATATTACTATATATACAGGGCTATATATTTTACTCATTGTAATATCTTAACATAGACAAGACAACTCAGAATGCTGCTGCTCAGAAGTTTATTATTTTTCTCAACTGAACAATGCTTTGCTCACATGACCACTATGGATGCCAGATATTGCTTTATCCCAAGAAATTGTTGCAGATCCTGCTTACCCGCTTATCTGTTTCACTGCTTTTATCTTTTCTTCATCTGGCTTCAGTCCCTGAGCACTGAGGGTATGGCCTATGTATTTGATTTCCTTCATTCTAATTTTGCATTTGTTTCTGTTCAATTTCAAATTGTTATATCTTGCTCTTTTCAACAGCTGTATCAGTATATGATGAGGCTCTTTAATTGAGTCTCCCCACACCAACAGGTCATCAATGATGTTAACAACACCTTTCAGGCCCTCTATCATTTGTGCTATGGACCTCTGAAACACCTCTGATGCTGATGAAATCCCAAAGGGTAAATGAACAAAGCAATATCGTCCAATCACTGTGTTCATTCTGCATGGTTTTGAGCTCTCTTGATCCAGCTTAATTTGCCAGAAACCTTGGTTGGCATCTAGAACTGAAAAGTACTTTGTGTGCAGCATCCTTGAAACTATCTCTTCCACTGTTAGCATTGGATCACTTGATTTAGATCTCTGGGTTTTATGCATATACAAATTGTGGACCCACTCAGTTGGCTCAGTTTGCTTTGCAATAATGCTCCATTCTTTGCAGTTCCTTAATGACTCTGAAAGCTACAGGGATCCTCCATGGAGCATGCACAACCGATCTGACTTAGATGTCAGTCTGTATGTTGTGTTCTTCAGGTAAGCAACCTAATCCAGCAAACAGGTCATCAAAATCATTGAGAATGTCTGTATTTTGCTCTACTTTATAAAGCCTTTTTACCATGCCTAACCTTTGACAGGCAATACATCCAAGTATTGCTGGTGCATCTTGCTGTATGATTTCAAATACGATCCTGTACTTCTGTCCTTTGAGTGCTTTCTTGCCTAATGGCTCCATCTTGTGGCCTGAGTAAGCAACTAGCTTTCATCTGGATTTTTGCAGCCTTCCTGTAATGTTTAGTGTTTTCTATGTTCTTTCTGACAGTGCATTACATTCAGCTCCAGTGTCAAGCTTAAAGTTTACATTTTTCTGATTTATTTTGTGTTACAATCAATTTTTCTTTATTATTACTCTGAAAGGTGATAACCATTATACTGTTGTACTGCTCTACCTGTATTGTATCTTGTCGTTCAGTGCTTTCATTTGACTTGATGTAATCTCAAAATAGCAATGGCTTTCTCGAGTGAGAGGTCCACTTCCCTTAACAGCCTCTTAGTTTATCATCTTTTTATGCCACATACAAGCCTGTCATGAATTTGTGAGTGTGTGAAGAACACATGTCTAATGTATGGTAAGTTTTTTCGAGTTCACAGTAGTAGTTATATCATACACTTTGTCAAACTGTCAAAGTGTTGTGTGTGATAATTTATGACCCTCTGTGCTTCCCTGACTGACAGGTCTGTAGGGGTGGTGAGGGGGGGGTAACCCTATGGAGTTTATCAGATGATCAATCTGGCTCCTTTGTGTCTGGGGGTGTTGTGGAGAGGTGTGTGTTGGGGGGAAATAGTCCCCCTCCCAACAAAAGGTGTTTATGTTAATGAGTTTGGTTTTTGGTGGGGTGAAATACGTCTGAAAAGAAATAATGTTTTTAATATGGGGATGTGTTTGTGTTACTTTGTGGCGTTATTTCGTTTGTGTAAACACATTGTTAGAAAAACATGATGTTTGAATGTTTACATATATGAGTAGAATATTTGTTTTGTGAAATAAATGAAAACAATTGTTGATTATGTTTTTTAGGGATCCCGATTTACCTTTGAATAAAAAGTTTAGGAGTTAAGAGTCTTTAAAAAAAAAGAATGTTTAAAATAATCGTTTGTATTACATACATCCTAAACACAAACCTTTAGGATGTAAAAATGATCAAAAGAGCTGTTTAAAAAGGATCCGTATTACTAGGTTTCCAAAAAAAACACATAAAAACTTTAGGAGGTAAAAATGGTTAAAAGAGCTGTTTAAAAAGAATAGCGCATATTACATGACTTCTAAACAAAAGATCCTTACGAGGTAAAAATGTTAAAGTGCTGGTTAAAAGATGTTTAAATTAGGAGATAAGTTTTTTCCAGAGATGTCTTCCAGTCGCTGTGTTAAGCAGTAATGAAGTTCAACTTTTTTCCAGAGATGTCTTCCAGTCGCTGTGTTAAGCAGTAATGAAGTTAAACTGAGACACCTCACTCTCGCTAAACCCCGCCCACACACACGTGTTTTCAGACACTCCTCTCTCTCTCTCTCTCTCTCTCTCTCTCTCTCTCTCTCTCTCTCTCTCTCTCTCTCTCTCTCTCTCTCTATAAACACTCCCATACACGTGTTTTCATCGTAGCCAGTACGTTCTGTCAAAATGTCAATCACGGCGGTAGAACTAGAGGGCTAATTTATGGTTTGTGTTTTTCCTGACCGACAGTTCTGTAGGTACACCTAATTTATGGCCAGGGGTGGTGGTGGTGGTAACCCTATCCACTGTATCAGTGGGTCATTTTGGCACCTGTATGTCTGGGTTGTGTCCTTCCATTACTGGGGGTGTGTGTTTTGTGTATTGTGGGGGATCTCCCCCAACAAATGTGTTTATGTTAATGACACTGATGTGAAACGTGTTTCTCCCTGAATTAATCACACACAAATGTACACCTTTTTGTGCTATAAGAGAATGTTTGTTTCTGAACTTACTTTTGTGGTATTGTTTTATTTTGAAGCTTAAGGATGGTTTAGGTGAAATATGTCTGAAAGAATATCAATGTTTAATAGGGGCATGTGTTTTTGTTACTATATGGGTTATTTTGTTTGTGTAAACACATTGTTAGAAAAGTATGATGGTTGAATGTGTATATATATATGAGCAGAATGTTCATGCTTGTGAAATATGTGAAAACAACTGGTGATTGTGTTTGGGAGAACGGCGTGACTTTGACTAAACATTTACTGAAATAAAAACCCCTGAAACAGATAAACCATCGATGTGGCCAAAAAAATGTAAAAAATGTTTTTACATATATTCTAAGCATAAACCTTTAGGAGGTAAAATGTTTAAAAGTGCTGTTTAAAAGAATCGTGCGTTTTGTTTCAACTATAAACAAGATTTTGGAAAATGGTTCGCCAACGAGGATACTTACACAGAACTGCCGTTAAATACATATGATTTTGTCTATGCTTTGACATCCCCCATGTCCCCACTGACTGACAGTCAAGTCGTGTACATTTAGGCCCTCTGTAACACTGTTTGATCTGAATGTGTGATCTTTCCTGGCAGTTGTCTGTCTGTGTGTGAGAGAGACATGTGATTTCTGGGGGTTTTGCTGACCAGAATGCTTACAAATGTGTATATGTTAACTAATTAAGGAGAGAGTCGTGCGTCTCAGTGCTTAAATAATGGTTAAAAAGTTGTAGTTAAAACACAGAAGAATCTCTGCAACTTTCTGTTACACTGTCTGCTCCGAGAAATTCTAATACCCCTAGAGGAATGCTGTGTATTCACTAACAAGAGGATCTGTTGAAATGAGAGAGGACCTGACTTCTGCTCCAAGAAAAAAAAAACCCAAGATGTTAGTTTGGCAATTTATTCATGAAGATATTGTAAAGACGTTGTTGTTTAACCCTGAGCAGGGCGTCAACAACTCCAAAGATCGTGTCTTAAGGCCGAGGGTTTTTTTAGGAGGTAGAAAGACATTTAAAGAAGATGTTTTAAAAGAAATGGGTGTTTCGTCCATAGTGGTAAAAAAAGAAAAAATGGTTGTACGGCAATGTGAAATAAATCGGTGGAGACATACTGAGTACATTTCTGTTCCACAGTCTATAAGGATCCCCACCATTAATGTATTGTGAAAAATGTACACACCCCCCGTGACTACATTGGTTAATTACATTGGTTTAAACATTTTTATTTTGTGATGGCAGAAAGACAAATCTGTTGTACATTTGGTATCTGGTGATTTTAGAATTACACCCCAACTGTCAAATATGTTTTGACATAGAATGTGAATTGCTTTGTCAGGCAAAGAGCATGATGGTATGGAAAGAATATAATGAGGTGATCTAATGCTGAGGAGTTCTACAGTACTTTGACTTGGGAACATTCCAACATGGCCCTCAGAGAGGCATTATCTAAAGTACGTATATATAATATAGATCAGATCACCAGTATGTCTTTACCCACTCCTGATCTGGAGTCAAACTGATTACTGTTTAATGTATAAGAATATATATTTATCAAATATAAGACATTATAAGGAAGAAACATAATATTATTTAACAAGGTCTTCCAATCAGCCCTCTTAAGTGTAAGAGCATTATCAGTATTGTACAGCAGTTGGGACAGTAGTTAGCGGCAGTTGGGACAGTAGTTAGCTTTCAGATGTCAGATGAAAGACAACTTTTTGAGTCACAGTGCCAAACCACTGGCAGAATATTTTGATCCTTCTTTTTCAGCATAAAGGACTGGCATTTATTTAATAGACAGTTGGCACAGCCGTATACTTGGTCAGAGGATTTAGGAATTTTTTTAAGAAAGGTTCGTTGTTTTTGTTCTTTTATCATAGCTTCAGTTTGCATACTTACTTTGGTTAGTGTCTTAAACTGTTTTATTAGGTGGTGACAGATTTGGTTAACAGGGAATGATGATAGGTGAAGATTAAGTTCATATGCATGTACAAAATAAAACTGTCTATATCTATATTTGTCTGCAATGTATCTGTTTAAGCACTACTTTAATAGCGATTAATAGCCCATTAACTAATTCACAGACCCCCTTTCTACCTTTTCAACTTCGTTATACGTGTTTCTTTTCAAGCATTGTGTGCAGAAATTGCAAATCATTAATCTGAAGGTTAAGGGATCCTTAGACTTTTGCTTCTTCAGCATCAACAAAGTCTAAACAAAGACTAAACTCAGAAACAATACAACTGTCTGGTTGTGATCAGAATAAAAAGCAAAGTGAAAGGTGACTTCACTCCCAAAGCACTAAATGAGATTTTCTCTATGTTCTATATGACCTTTCTACAGTATATGACATTAAGTCCTAGTTTCCAGCCATCATTACAGCACGGGAGAGGAAATCTTTGTTCATCAGATATGTGATATACATCTAGACAATCTGATAACAAACTACACAAAACATTCATGTTGAGAAAATTCAGCTTGCTCTTTGTTCCAAAATAACATTGGACCAGATCCATAGTTTACATCATCTGCCCACACGTATTTAATCTGTATTACGAGTACTGAACAAGTTAGAGGAAGAGAACGTGTAGCTTTACTGTTCATTGGAACTTTTTTGTTTATTTGGATCTGTCTTGATTCATTTTCATATTCAGATTTTTTAAAAAATTCATTTCATTATGATTTTTTATGAAGTACCTTCAACCTAGGAGAGTCTGGCATCTAACATAACATATGAATGTAGGAACATGGACTTTCACCATGCGCTCCACCGGCACCCTAGTTGAAAAGCACGTCAAACATGTCAAATCTTCAAAGATCAGGCAGTTCCGGAGTAAGGAAAATAAAAACACATTACCTATTTAGATTATATCTATGATTAAATTCACATTCAATTAAGAAATGAAGCTCATGTTAAGGCTATTTCTTCCACAGATGACTTCAGAAGAAATTGATGACCGATTCCCTAGGCATTGTGCCTCCATTTAAAATAAACACTCATATGCAGATACAGAAGGTATGATATTGTGCACAGAGGCAAGACAGACAGGAATATTTGAAATGAAATTTATAATATTTGCAATGATGGATACGAACCATATGAAAACCAAGTAGATGAAACAGTGTGGAACAGTGGCTGGTGACTCAATATTCTTGTAATTTACTGCATTTGTAATGATGATGATTTTTCAAATGAACTTGAACACTCTTTTGTTGGATTCGTGTTAAAAATATGTTCTGCCTGTGATTGATGTCACAAAATATATCCATTAAATCTGCATTGCAAAAATAGATCAATAACTAAATTAATTTATTTTAAAAATCTGAGCAAATTTGTGATATGAAAGGTTTCCCATGATTGGAGATAATGTGCCACAAACCCTGGCACCAAGGATTCCATATAATCCGGGGCATACACTCCTTCATCTATGAACAACAAAACACAGAATGTGACCATATAGGGCCATGATCTGTTAAACCAAAAAAGTATCAGAAGTCCAGATAAGACAAATGAGTTCATTGTCATGACTTTTTGCATGGCATGTATTTCCATATTTTCATCATAGGCTGTGGAATTATGTCTCGGAGTACTCTGAACAAGATTTTACATACAACTAGTTTTAAACAAAAACACATGCCCATATTAAACATTGATATTCTTTCAGACATATTTCACCTAAACCATCCTTAAGCTTCAAAATAAAACAATACCACAAAAGTAAGTTCAGAAACAAACATTCTCTTATACCACAAAAAGGTATACATTTGTGTGTGATTAATTCAGGGAGAAACACGTTTCACAACAGTGTCATTAACATAAACACATTTGTTGGGGGAGATCCCCCACAATACACAAAACAAACACCCCCAGGAATGGAAGGACACAACCCAGACATACAGGTGCCAAAATGACCCACTGATACAGTGGATAGGGTTACCCCCACCACCCCCGGCCATAAATTAGGTGTACCAACAGAACTGTCGGTCAGGAAAAACACAAACCATAAATTAGCCCTCTAGTTCTACCGCCGTGATTGACATTTTGACAGAACGTACTGGCTACGATGAAAACACGTGTATAGGTGTGTTTAGAGAGAGAGAGAGAGAGAGAGAGAGAGAGAGAGAGAGAGAGAGGGCGAGAGGGAGAGAGGCGTGTCTGAAAACATGTGTGTGGGCGGGGTTTAGCGAGAGTGAGGTGTCTCAGTTCTCAGTAACTTCATTACTGCTTAACACAGCGACTGGAAGACATCTCTGGAAAAAACTTCTCCTAGTTTAAACATCTTTTAACCAGCACTTTAACATTTTTACCTCGTAAGGATCTTTGTTTAGAAGTCATGTAATATGCGCTATTCTTTTTAAACAGCTCTTTTAACCATTTTTACCTCCTAAAGTTTTTATGTGTTTTTTTGGAAACCTAGTAATACGGATTCTTTTAAAACAGCTCTTTTGATCATTTTTATATCCTAAAGGTTTGTGTTTAGAATGTATGTAATACAAACGATTATTTTAAACAGATTCTTTTAAAAAAAAATTTTAAAAAAAAGACTCTTTAACTCCTAAACTTTTTATTCAAAGGTAAATCGGGATCCCTAAAAAACATAATCAACAATTGTTTTCATTTATTTCACAAAACAAATATTCTACTCATATATGTACACATTCAAACATCATGCTTTTCTAACAATGTGCTTACACAAACGAAATAACGCCACAAAGTAACACAAACACATCCCCATATTAAAAACATTATTTCTTTTCAGACGTATTTCACCCCACCAAAAACCAAACTCATTAACATAAACACCTTTTGTTGGGAGGGGGACTATTTCCCCCCAACACACACCTCTCCACAACACCCCCAGACACAAAGGAGCCAGATTGATCATCTGATAAACTCCATAGGGTTACCCCCCCCCCCCCCCCCCCCCCCACCACCACCCCTACAGACCTGTCAGTCAGGGAAGCACAGAGGGTCATAAATTATCACACACAACACTTTGTTTGACAGTTTGACAGAAAGTGTATGATATAACTACTCACAGTTTAAACTTGTCTTTAAGTACTTGTATCCTGCTCTGTGAAGTGGAGCGTATTACAGACTTTAATCGTCTCCTCTTCTGCCACACACAAAAGTTCAATTTTTGAATCCAATTCTGCCAATTTTCCAAGAGATTTCCTTGCAGGTTTAATGGCGGTGGTGGCTGTTGCAGTGCCATACTATCTATAAACGTTTTGTGCCGTTACATCTGACACCATCTTAACGAGAGGATCCGGTAGACTGCCGCTCAGAAGTGCAGTTTAGTATCTGTGTCGTTTATTAACAATTCTTTCATTTTGAATGAATCTTTAATATGACTCAGGAACAACGAGTTGTCTCGGAGAGTGATACGTTCATTTTGTGTTGACCACGCATGTGCAGCAACATCAGCAACGAGTTCTGTACTGAATACAGAAATGATTAGTTCACTCAGAGGCAGATTTAGTGATTTGGGGGTCCTAGGCAAAAAGTACGAATGTGTTAACATCGATATAAAAATTTTCAGCATATGTTATTTGGCATTAATAGCAATAATCAGGGGTGAACTGGGCCCCAAATGGCCCTGGACTTTCGGACCACCACACACGGCCCACAACAGGCCACATCATAGCACACCGGCTCATTAATGGTTAGACCAATTTTTAACACCACTTACTAGCATAAAAATATAATACAATAAAGATAGCATGTTAGCTAGTCAGGGGGCATCATCTGGGTGCAGTGTAGGAGAGCTACACCTAGGGCTGCACGATTATGGCCAAAATGATAATCCCTGTTATTTTGATCAATATTGAGATCTCGATTATTTATCACGATTATTCATTGATTTTAGTGACAACATATTTTTATTGCACTTTCACATTTAAATAAACAGACCGCTGCATTCACCTCCATGTTGTGCTACATTCCTGTTAATGTACAAATCTTTGCAAATTAGACTGATCTTTAAAGTGCATCATCTCATAGAAGCAAAACATAAATGAAAGAGTACCCAAAATATATGATAAGTAAAAATAAAAATGCCATCAACCAAATGAAAATATGAAATCAAATATAACAATATGCAACCAAATGAAAACAATTCAGACCTATGCAGAAAAGGCAATAACAATGTTTACAGGAGGAGAGACGCAAGCCACTTTCTTTAATAATAATTACAAAAATTTAGGAGCACAGTTGAAGTTTTTTTTTAATTATTATTATTTTTTTTTTTTAGAGATGGTAACATTAACGTGCCACAATATAACGCACAAATAGGCATGAGAAAACTTGAGCTTGTCAATTATGACAGAATTTAGGAACATAGTGTGAGCCATGACAAATTAATTTACCTTCTGATAAACTAAATGTAATAATTTCAGTTAATTTTAAGGACTGTGTGCAAAAAACAACAGTTAACCTGTTCCACTTTGTAAAAAAAAAAATTCAATAAACATCAATGTTCAGTGTTTGAAGTCTGCTCCTCTTAAATATATTTAAAGCTACACTATTAGATATGTCCACTGTCATGGTTCTGGGCTGGAGTCAGTTCTCGAACTGCTCTGTGTATATTGTGTATATATCGGAATAATTTCATATAGGATGTGATAGGGTGAGTTTATTTACCCGTCCGATGCAAAGCGCTGTAGTTTAATGGTGTTCATTAGTGATGAACACCATTAAACTAGGATGATTTTTTTACTAGGATTTTATTAGTTTTCTGTTTGCTTAATTTGTTTATCAGTTGTTCCTTTTAGATCGGTTCCCCAGTACGTCTGCTGATAATATTGTTTTTTGGGGGACTAAAAACATGGAAACTGGAGTTGACTTTTCTGATGATATCTGGCAACCTTAAATTTAAATGACAGGACTATGCAAGTGTTTGAGTTAGTGAAGAGCGTGAAGGAGAGCAGCAGCGTCCTCCTTCTGAACAGTTGCTAATCTTGATTATTAAATCATTCCTCACCAATAATAAAGAAGTTTGAATTAAACTCACCTTGTAGCGTTAGCATTATTATTAATATACTCCGCCGACACCGCTGTGTCTACACGAGCAGGTGCAAGCTCAGGTCATTTTGCGGGATCAATAAAAGATGGCAGTTTGTGAGATCGGGAAGTTGAGAGAAGCAGATGATGATCAGTGTTACTCTTGTCATCACAATGGCTTCTCTGCAGTATTTCCACCCTTGTTCGGTTGACTGAGGTGATGAAAAGCAGTGCGAAAGTAACTGTTGCGCGGTGTCGATGCATTTTGGACTTCCTGTAGTTTTTATTATTGTATTATACAACTCCGCACAGGTCACTAGCACCGATGCAAATAAATATTTATTCACAGTCGCACAAAGTAGTTTTCAGTCGCAAACGCGAGTGAAATGGTCATACTGTAGAGCCTTGAGTTTATCTGCAAAGTTTTTTCCTGTTTGGTCGGATTATGTTTAATGTCCCCGACAACCTCTGCAGTGCCATTTAGCATCGTGCTAGTGTCATGATTTCCCCTCGCGCAAGCGCTGGAGTTCGCAGGAAACTGGCAGCTCGAGCGCTAAAATTCTAACCCCATTTCCGGGTTTTGGCATTACAAAATGACGTCATCATTGCGCGACTCTATGGTGATTGGCTACAAATTTAAGAAGCGCTTGATTTGAACTGTAGTGGAGTTTTCTATGAGCGGAGGACGAACTTTAAACGGAAATATCGCAGTCGATCATGTTCATTTAATCGTGGGCAGTCAAAATCGTAATCGCGATCGATATTTGATTAATTATATTCTGCTGAAATTAAGGAAATGAATAATATGACTCGAAACGAAATGAAAATTTGTTCATTTTGCTGAATGAGATTCAAAGATCCGAGTCAGTAAAATGATCCGAACTTCCCACCACTAGTGTGTATTTTATTACTTTTCACAACCGAACAACACTTTGCTCACGTGAACACCACAGACGCTCCAAAAGCACACCGTACTACCATATACATCACACTCGTGTCATTTAAAAAGCATATTCCCCTCAAGAAAGTGTTTATATGTTCAAATAATTGACTAAAAAGTCACTATATATATATATATATATATATATATATATATATATATATATATATATATATATATATATATATATATATATATATATATATATATATATACACACACACACACAAGTACATTCCTTTTAAAGGAAATACAAACCTTAAGTTTATAAATTTTTATCACATCATTTATTTAAAAATATATATATATATATATTAACAGGAATGAACATTGGGTAATGGGATTGTGTGTCCGTATGTGTCTGTATATGTGTGTGTGTCAGATGTCCATGTTGAAGGGACGTGCTATGTGCTTATAGTTCTTCATAGTAAAGGAGGTGGAAAGAGAAAGAAAGAGAGAGTAATGGTCTGCACTTATATAGTGCTTTTATCCAAAGCGCTTTACACTGTGTCTCATTCACCCATTCACACACACACACTCACACACCAATGGCAGCAGAGCTGCCATGTAAGGCGCTAACTTGCCATCAGGAGCAACTTGGGATTCAGTGTCTTGCCCAAGGACACTTCGGTATATGTGTGTGTGTGTGTGTGTGTGTGTGTGTGTGTGTGTGTGTGTGTGTGTGTGTGTGTGTGTGTGAGTGAGAGAGAGAGAGAGAGAGAGAGAGAGAGAGAGAGAGAGAGAGAGAGAGAGAGAGAGAGCGCAGGAAGGAGGAAGGGAGAGACAGAGAGAGATAGCAAGGTTAGTGTGTCTCAATCCTCCTCCGGCAGCATGCAATGGGTGGGTGTTTTGGGCCCCTGCATAGTATGAGTTCTATCCATCTTCTTCTATAAAAGGTAAGAAAGACAAAAAGTTGAAGATATTATTCAAGTCCTCGGATGTCTGCATTGACTACCACCCATGATCAATTAAATATTTTTGCTTGTCTACAAAAGACTAAATGGTTCAGCTGCAAAAACTACATCCAATCATGTTTTAGCTAGAATTGCATTAAATTTATGAAAACAAACTTGCCTGATCTTTTCTAAGAAGGCTTCTTTATATAAGTAACAGGACTGAGGTTTTAGAATAGAATTAGCAAATTACACAAAATATAGCCACAGGTGTACATGCTAATAGCATGTAAGGACACTGAGCACATTCTACTGATTTACCAAAAATTTGTATTTTTAAAAGAAAACAAATAACATCTAAGAAATAATTTAGGTAACAGGACTATATGTTGAGATTGACCTTCGCAGTCATAGTTAAAATATCATCAAATATACAGAAAATAAAATGAGAGAACTTACTTTTGGTCTTCCCATGGCCTTCAGAAGATCCAGATGATCTTCCTGGTGAACACGTGACTTATGAACTTGTTCCAAATTTTTCAGAAGGGGGAATGTGTTAGGGTAACAGTACTGAGTGAAAACCTGGGGACATGATTTAATGTGTATTTAAACTAAAAAAATGTGTATTTCTTGCAAAAAAAATTCTTTAAAGCATAGATGAGACATGGAGTCACACAACAATGCATTAAAAAAAAGATTTCTGAAGGATTATAATCATTATATTTAATGATAAAGTGTAGTTTTAGAGAGTGGGGACAGGTAACAAATGCTGTTTTTTCAGTGTTCTAGATACTTTTTATTTTTATGTTTGAAAATTACATTTTAAATTTGCAGTTAGATGAATGTTCGGGACACTTTGCTTACTAAATGTATCAGAATGGCCTCAAATGTTCAAAGAAAGTCAGAGAGAAAAGAGTATTCAACTTTTTACATTTGACACTCCATATTGCTGAGATATGCCTTCACTTCCATTTTGGCAGTTTGCCATCAAATTTGTTTGCACGTTATGGACGAACCATCCCATATAACAAAAATAAAAGAAGCAGCCTGGGAATTTGCTGTCAAGTGGCCTCAATTGGATACACCAAATTTGAACTGACAAAACATGTTTCTTGATCATCTTGTTTTGGATGGAAAGTTTATAAAAATCACAGCTCTTTTGAATGAAGTTGTGTGAAAAATTATAATCTGTATTCTCCTCATCATTGCCTTCTGAGCCCTTGTCTCCCTCTCTTCTTTCTCCCACAGCTGTTTTCTTGGCCTCAACCTCTCCCTTTCTGATTCTGCATCTGAATTTTCCAGATTACCAGTAATTAGTTGTATTCAATCAGTCAGACCACATAAGAGCGCAAAACACATCTATGCTTCAATTACTTTTAAACTCTATTATTCAGTTGTACTGGCTGGTCGTCACACACACACCTGTCTCCATAAAGGTCCCTGCAAAGACTTCCTCAGAACATTCCCTGTCTGACTCAGGTTCACTTGTTTGTTAAAAATGCATAATTTGGACTGTCTGACATGAGCATCAAATAAATATTGCTGTGTTCATTAAATTCATGAAGAATAGTTCAACCTTGACATAAATACCTATGTGGTGTATTATGCCACATACTTGACATTCATTCTATTTCTTGTACTGCAACAATAAATAACTTGAATGAAGTAGTTCAACCTGATCATATGAATGATCACAGTCACACAATAACATTCAATAGGGCACCTTTAATTGTATCCTTTCCCTTTCTTGTTCAGAGCCATGTTCACCTGTTTGTTTAGATTGTAAAGTATTTAACAAATAATTTTTAATTGCTGGGCTGGCTATCAAATAGTATATGCTTTATATGCTATAATGCAAAAAAAAACTTTATTTTATCCATTTACACTCAAAGTTGATGACCATTTTTTAAACACATATTTAGCATAAACTTCTCTAAACATTTGTGCACTGAGTCTGACTAGTTAAAGCTTGGAAATGATCAAACCTGCAGCACTGTCTGATTCTAGCATAAGCATTCAAACCCCAAGGTTAACAAAAACATTTTGGTCTTTAGTTAATTCATTTAGCTAGTTCACAGCAAATAGCATGTAAGCATGACAAAGCACCCGCTCCTTGCTTGCTTCACTTTGATGTTTCTGCCTCTTCGCCACATCACCCCCTGCAGACTGCATAAATCCGTTATTTTAGCACACTTTGTGGCGTCAGCTAGCAAAGCCTTTTTCATTTTTTGGCACACATTCTCTGCACCGCCAAAAATTGGAAAATCCAATTCAGTGGTAATTGACATCATGGTGTCAATTAAAATTAGCTTTACCCAAAGAGGAAAGTGAAATCACATTTCTACAACATTGCATTGTAGAGTTATTATTGTAAACATATATGCAAATTTGTCTGATTCGTGGCACTAGAGGGCTTGAGTGCTGTACACCAAAATTGGTGTGAAGGTACCTGAGACTTCAGCTGGTCCCAAGCACTCCTCACAAATAGTGCCCCCAGTAGCCAGTTCTTGCCAAGATACATAGAACCATAAAAAGACCATACAGGAATATACTTATCAAGTCATGCTAGTTGTTTTAAATGCCTGTCGAAAGCTGACATTGGCCATGGTTTTGATGGAATTCAGTGATGATTCAAAATCCAGTTACAGATTAGCAGCATTGATGCAGCACACCAAATTTTAGCTCAGCTGGACTCTTGGTTCCTGAGAAACTGTTATATGAACTTAACTCCAACCCCTATGAATAGCACCCCCCAGTGGCCAATTTAAGTCAGTCTGCATGAGCTACTAGTAGACCCCTCATCAAATCTACCATTCAAGTTTCATGACAATATCATAATGAGAACCTTGTAAAATTCCTGCTAAATCCTGATTGGCCGATGGCAGCCATGTTTTTTTCAGTAATTAGGGATCATGAAAAATCCCCCTTCAGATTAGCATATAGATGCACTCTACCAAATTCCAGCTTGATGGGCCTTACTGTTCTTCAGAAAACAGCTATTTGAACTTAAACTCCACCCCCTATGTATAACCACACCCCAACCTTTGCAGACACCCTCAGAACTTTGTACTGAACTTGTATTTCCAGTTTTGTTCAAATCCATATGCTAAGCATGAATTACAGCTATTTAAGTAAACTAGCTCTAGCCTCCTCAGAATTGATTGACGTGTGGCGTGTGGTGTTTACAAATGTCAACATAATTTTGATAATTATTCAGGTTCCTAGTCTACTGAGTAGTTTGACATCAATATTGTGAATATTTGCCCCAAATCCTAGGACTAGTTTGCAAAAGTAGGTTTTGCATATTAAGCAAATTAGCAAAAATCAAAGTGGGCAGAGCTAAATGGGTCATGAGGCTTTGTTGTTTGAGAGAACCCAAAGAAGGACTCACAGTTCATGATATATAGACCAAAATGTAAACACTTGAGCTCTAGTGCCACGACTGGGTCGATTGGGGCCATCTTGCTTACTTGAGTAGTGTGAAGGAGTACTGCTTGTTGACCTGGTTTCATGTCTCTAAGACTTACAATTTGTTCTGCACCATTTGTTTTAAGAAAGAAAGAAAGAAAGAAAGAAAGAAAGAAAGAAAGAAAGAAAGAAAAAGCCAAAAAAAAAAAAGCTCACTAAGTATTACATAGCTTACCTATAAAAATTGAGAACACTGAAAAGGAAATCTGGTGTGTTTGCTTAAATACAAGTTAAGTTGCCTGTTTTAATGGTTATTGCAACGGTTTAAAACCACCGACAGCCTAATAAATAATCCATTTTGTAACCACGATGTACCAGAGTATCAGTGTACACACAAAAAAAAAAGTAGGTACATAGATTTGCACCGCGCATGCGCAGTGTTTTCATGCACGTATAGAGCAGATAGTGAGCGTTGCCAGGAGTTACAGCGCAACGGATGCGCTTGAAGCACTAGGACCGCGGGGAAATGACGTACTCGCTTGGTTCAAATTTGCATTTGCCTTGTAGGAAACTAAAACCAGCGGATGTTCTCTGTAGATCACTTCTGACAGCAAAACACAGATCCGTGAGGGAGCATTCCTGCTATTATGGGGGCTTTTCATTCCGTACCGGAAGATCATCACTTTCGGGTTTTGTCTGAGAAGACAGGCTGTAAGTAAAACCGTTAAAAAAATATATGGTGAAGGTGGTTTTGCGCGATGAAATTGTTTGATTTCTCTCCTGTTTTTGCTATGTTTCGGAGACACAACACAGCCTACAGTTCTTTTAGGAACTATTTATAAAGCTTAACAATCAGGTGTCAGGTGTGTTTAAAAATTCGCCTGTGTGGCATGACGTATGAAAATGATGAGAAACGCTCCAGGTCCCTACTACCACAAAAAAAATACTTAGCATTACTACATTATGTATTATGAATTTGTCAAACAATACCTTCAGAAAACAATACTTTTCAAATAGAATACAAAAGTAACACTTTTTGAACTGCAATTACACTCTAGTTCATTCCAGCAAATGTAAACAATAACAGGAAATAATTAAAACCATATAACTGGTAACAGTAAACAAGGAACAGTTCAATTCTATTTCTATAGTGCATTTGAACATCAGACATTGTCACAAAGCAGCTTTACATAAATCTGGATGTAGATTTAGACCATTCTCATTTAACTGGAGTCATGCTGCAGTCATTTTGTCAACAACCATTTTTGTTACCTTAGAATGTGCAACTGTGACATTTTCCCCTTTCCTGCAGAAAAGCCTGAAATTACTGGCCATTTGCAGGCAAAGGGTCACATCGCTACCTGATGTTGTGATTCAGGATGTCTCACAGATCCTCTGGGGTCAGAATGGTGAACAGACAAAAAGGTGCTCAGCCATCTTGACAGTCTGCTAAAACTGTCTGAAGCTATAGCACAGTGAACTGACTTTACATTATATGCCAACTGCTCTCTTGTTTCTCATGATATTTTAGACACTATGGGATATGCAGTAAACTGTGGCATTTGTTCTACAATGATTTTAATTTAATAGCTGTTTAAAGCTAACCTGATCCATAAATGAGACCTTGTTCCCTCTGGACCAAGTTGAGCTTTTGTGTGACTGGAAAGGCACAATGCTTAAAGGCTTATACTACACAAGCAATAAGCTCTTGTGTTTCTTTTTCAATTAGTATATTTATTGAGGTTCTACAGAAAATAGCAGATGGTATTTTGTTATAAACAACACAATAATAGAATACCTGTACACACCAAATTGGGTTATTTTTAGCCCAACGGCTGGGTAAATATAGGACAGAACACATTTTGGGTTAAACTAACCCATCAAGTTGGGTTCTTAATTTTAACTCAGCAAATGGGTTGTTTTTCCAACCCAAAGGATGTTTTTTAATTTTTACAAAAATGCTGGGTTAATTGTATTTCATAAATGAGTTAATATTTTCAGGGTTATATTTACCCTTTGAAAATGTCAAATATAGCACATTATACACAAATGTCAACATGGTATTTCCTTTATTTATACACAAGAACGTGTTTAGAAATGTATTGCTAGAGCCGCTAAATGGTATTTATATATACAGTGCATCCGGAAAGTATTCACAGCTCTTCACTTTTTCCACATTTTGTTATGTTACAGCCTTATTCCAAAATGGTTTAAATTAATTATTTTCCTCAAAATTCTACAAACAATACCCCATAATGATAACGTGAAAGAAGTTTGTTTGAAATCTTTGCAAATCTATTAAAAAAAAAAAAAAAAAAAAAAAAAAAGCACATGTACATAAGTATTCACAGCCTTTGCTATGACACTCAAAATTGAGCTCAGGTGCATCCTCTTTCCACTGATCATCCTTGTGATGTTTCTACAACTAGATTGGAGTCCACCTGTGGTAAATTCAGTTGATTGAACATGATTTGGAAAGCCACACACCTGTCTATATATGGTCCCACAGTTAATAATGCATGTCAGATCACAAACCAAGCCATGAAGTCCAAGGAATTGTCTGTAGACCTCAGAGACAGGATTGTATTGAGGCACAGATCTGGGGAAGGGTACATAAACATTTCTGCAACATTGAAGGTCCCAATGAGCACAGTGGCCTCCATCATCCGTAAATGGAAGAAGTCTGGAACCAGCAGGACTCTTTCTAGAGCTGGCTGCCCGGCCAAACTGAGCGATTGGGGGAGAAGGGCCTTAGTCGGGGAGGTGACCAAAAACCCGATGGTCACTCTGACAGAGCTCCAGCGTGTCTCTGTGGAGAGAGGAGAACCTTCCAGAAGAACACCCATCTCTGCAGCACTCCACCAATCAGGCCTGTATGGTAAAATGGCCAGACAGAAGCCACTCCTCAGTAAAAGGCACATGACGGCCCGTCTGGAGTTTGCCAAAAGGCACCTGAAGGACGCTCAGACCAAGACAAAGATTGAACTCTTTGGCCTGAATGGCAAGCATCATGTCTGGAGGAAACCAGGCACCAGTCATCACCTGGCCAATACCATCCCTTCAGTGAAGCATGCTGGTGGCAGCATCATGCTGTGGGGATGTTTTTCAGCGGCAGGAACTGGGAGACTAGTCAGGATCAAGGGAAAGCAATGTACAGCAATGTTGCTGATCAATGCAGCAATGTACAACGACATCCTTGATGAAAACCTGCTCCAGTGCGCTCTGGACCTCAGACTGGGGCGAAGGTTCATCTTCCAACAGGACAATGACCCTAAGCACAAGCCAAGATAACAAAGGAGTGGCTACAGGACAACTCTGTGAATGTCCTTGAGTGACCCAGCCAGAGCCCAGACTTGAACCCAATTGAACATCTCTGGAGAGATCTGAAAATGGCAGTGCACCGATGCTCCCCATCCAACCTGATGGAGCTTGAGAGGTCCTTCAAAGATGAATGGGAGAAACTGCCCAAAAATAGGTGTGCCAAGTTTGTAGCATCATACTCAAAAAGACTTGAGGCTGTAATTGGTGCCAAAGGTGCTTCAGGCTGTGAATACTTATGTACATGTGCTTTTTTTCTTGTTTTTTATTTTTAATAAATTTGCAAAGATTTCAAACAAACTTCTTTCATGTTGTCATTATGGGGTATTGTTTGTAGAATTTTGAGGAAAATAATGAATTTAATCCATTTTGGAATAAGGCTGTAACATAACAAAATGTGGAAAAAGTGAAGAGCTGTGAATACTTTCCGGATGCACTGTATATATAAACACCATTTAGCGTCTCTACTTTCCGGATGCACTGTAGAATTTGAAGTAACTGACTTAATCAAAGGAGACGTTTGAAATATACAAAAAAAAAACGAGTAACCAACTTACAATACAGTGGGCATTACAAATAACCCAAAGCCAACGAAGATAGCAGTGCATTAGTGTCATGTAAACTGGACTGTTATCACACGTTTTTGCTTTTTCTAGTGTACAGTAATGGTTTTATGGATAAATATATTGATCCGAATCTTCACTCATTCATGTATTAATTTTTAACACACCTACCTGTCTAGTTAAGGACAACACTTTTTGTGTTGCTTTTAATACAGTAAGTGTGTTAATACATTTACCACATGCTGTATGTTAAACATTTCGACACAAAGATGTGTTCAAAATAACACACAAATAACACAGTGATGTGTTGCTTATACTTTTTTCCTACAATTATCCTAAAATGCAATATGTTTGTATGCTAAATTTCTACTAAAATGCTCACAAAATAAGCAAACAATTGCATGAAATTCAGGTGACATTTATTAAAATCATTTAAACATTTGACAGATGTAAGATTTGGAGTTTATGCATCTTCTTACAAATCTCTTGGCCATCTAGGAAGAAAGAGTCATATTCCTTTACATTTGAAAAACTATAAAAGAGCAAAAAGAGTGTTGGTTAGTTGTTCGCTACAAAATATGGACAAATGCTTTTGGGCTTCAATTGAGAAATTGCATTACAGAATACCAAATTGTGTAATTTTGGAAATGTAACCTCCACTCTCCTAATTATCAAAATGGTGCTGTAGACTCACCAGGAAAATCTAGCTGAGTTTTCTGCCTTTATCACCACACTGCCAATTTTTCTGCATAACCTACATTACAGGGATAGTGGAAAGTGTTACAACTTAAAACCCATACTGTCTTTTTGTCATGTTAATCTTGTGAAGAACTTTTGGCCTCAACATTACAGAGCTAGCTAAGTTCTGTTAGCCACTGACTGTCTGCACCTGTTAACCAGCATTAACATTCACTGAATACATGAAGAAACATGGCCCTAACCCATCCTATTAATGTTAATTAATAATTGCCAAAACAGTTGCTAAATGTAGTTAACATTAACCCACTCTCTGTATTACATCATGGTGAATAGCTGTAATGCTACATTATTGTTAACTTTCAAAAAAGTAATGGTAATATCTAACATTACCGTGAGCTGTATGTTAATGTAATGTTATCAACTCAGGTGAGCATCTAGGTTAGCATCACTCATCCCTGCTGGTGACCGCATCCAGCTAGCTAACCCTAACTCAGAGCCTGGGATAAGATGCAGACCCAGAGAATTGCAGAATAACCTCAGTCCATATTTCACAGCCAACATAAGCACATGACACTAGTAGTGTAGCGCCAACACTGAGGAAGCAGTACATTATATTCATTTTTGAAGCCGTCGCAATAGGTAAAGTTAATTATCACTCACGGAGTTACTGTTTTCCAATGAATACATTTTCGAGAGCTCCCTGCCTAAATATCACAAACTCGGCCAGGCATTTTTCAGCAGCATTAACGCTAAATAGTGATGAACGCTAACTTACCTGTGGTCATTTAATTTCCTCACATCAAAAACCTCTATCTCCACCTGAGGCAAATTTAAACAGTCCACGCTGAGTTAATTTGACCGAAGGGGCTGGGCTGATGGTTCGGGCTGGGGGAGGGGTGCATTGATTCAACTGTCAGTGAAAATGACCCAGCCATTAACCCAATGGTTGGGTTACACAAAACTATCCAAAAACTACCCAAGACTGAGAAAATAATCCAGTTAAATTACCCAAAAGGCTCAACCCAGTGTAGGGGTCCACTCACTGGTCCAACAAAGGTATCCAATGACGTGGTAGAAGGATTCCCATGTGTTCCTGTGTTTTTGAAGTTATGTGAATACATTTAAATTTGTCATTCCAATTCTGCTTGACTCTCTCTTAAATTAAATCTGACTCCAATTGTAAAAACCTCAATGTTGTATTTATTTCTTAGTCATTTGTATTTTGATACTTTTGATCTTCTATACTTGATTAATTCTAATTTATTAATTCTAGTAGTAAGTAATTAATGAGATTAATTCTAATTTACTTTAAACTGTGCTCGTACATTCGGATTCCGTGTCGAGTCTCGCGCCGGTCGTGTACGCGAATCTCATGGTCACAAACTTGCCAGTCTTGGTCATTAGCGAGAGATAATTGACTAATACTATTTAGACGACTGCCCCATGCTTACCCTTTCCTAAATAGTACTTTATTTAGTCCCCTTTGATAGTAACACTTAGTTATAGTATTAGAATATCTAAGTAAAATTAGATTTATATAATCATGCCATAGTTTCCTATGAACACGTTAACTAGAGAAAGATTACAATAACCAGAGGTTTAGATTTCCCCCTATTTAGACTTGGTCGATCAACTTTATGTTGTTCTAAACGTGTATTTCATATCGAGCCTGTACATACTAAGTACACTTAACTAGAGCCAAGTCATTAGCCTGGTCTCTTAGTTCCCTTAGTTAGTAACACTTAATTACAGTAACATTATTTCTAGCCAGAGGTGATGACCACTAAAATCTACAAAGATAGACCAATAATATCGGAGTAAAATTAGCTTTATGTAATCATGCCATAGTTTCCTACATACACATTAGCTAGAAGAATATTACAGTAATCAGAGGTTTAGACTTCATCCTATTTAGGCTTGGTCGATCAACTTTATGTTGTCCTAAACAGACATTTCCTATCGAACCTGTACACTTAACTTAATGCCAGACTGTTAGCCTGTACTAACCTGGTCGCAGATTTGCTGTAACAAGGACTTAACGTAACATACTAGAGACAATAATTTCAGAATAAGTCAGAATATAATCAAGTCTAATAATTTATTTAACCAGGTATGAAAACATCCAAATCCAATACTACTATTGATTATAATAAGAAAGAATTACATTCAACATTGCATTACAATCTAATTTAAAACATAATAATACAACATAAGAGAGACAACACTTACATACCTGTTAGAGAAAAACTACACACAGTGATCATGTGGGAGATCTGTCTACAGACTCCCCGAATCTTTGGCAAGCTCTCCCCTAAATACCCAGATGTTCTGTGGTCCACCAAATGGTGTTGTTTGTGATTATAATTTGATGGTTGTGGAAGGATGTACCTTATTTACATACAGGAGGTAATTTGAGTGAGAGACCTTGGGAGGGTTTGCCTTTAATGGCATGTAACATTTTAACTGTTGCTGAAGGAATGAGACCATATTTTCCAGTCGCACTGAGACCTTTTGTATAATACAGTAAACATGTATAGTTGACATCTGATTCTCATTAAAACATGTTATGTAATGTATATAGACTTTGGGTGTGTTTGGGGTGATCTCGACACACAGAGAGAGAAGGGTGTGAGGAGAGGAAGGAGGGAACAGTGTAGTGATGATTTCCTAGTCTCTACTCAGTATGATGTGTTAATTCAAATGGAGATGCTAATTCTGCGAGAGAGAGACAGGTTGAGTGTTTGTTCTCATAGCAGTTCTTTGTTCTCAGAGAGTAGTTCTCTCTAGGTTCAGACATCTTGTCACCAGCCTTACACCAGCATTTGGGCAGAAAAAAATAACCTAGCATGTTTTAGAGTATATATTCATTAATAGTCAATTTGGGATATAGCTTGAATAATATATAAATTTTAAGGTTTTGTTTTGTAAAACTGCCCCTCTGCGTATAACCCAAATGATAAATACTGCTGTTGTGCTTTCATTTTTCCTTCAGTTTCATTGGAGCAGATCAAGATACTTCATAATCGCTTCAAGCAGTTAAGCCACAATGACGATGCGCTACGGTAGGTTATACACAACCCTGTCCTAATTTTGCTCAATGACAAATCATTTTCAATTTTGTTTTATATATAATGAACATTTTTCATGGCCAAGTTCTAAGTATGGTGCAGAATTCCATTCTCCTGGATACAATACTAGTTTTACTCTTCTTGTGTTCTTTGTAGCTTGGTACATATTGAAATCATTCAACTACATAGATGATATACTGTATGTTGTGCGTATGTGTATATATAGTAAAGACACAATTCATTATGACAGTATATAATTTATTATGCCACAGCTAAATGATCCCTTTTCATATCTATATGGTTCTGTTTAAAGGAAAGATGATCTCAACACACTTCCAGACCTAGCAAGCAACCCAATTCGATCCCAGATTGTAGCTGCTTTCTTTGACAGAAGGTCAGTGATGAGTAAAATTGTGGGTTAGTTATTCACTTATTAATGGTGTCCATGACTTTGTTAAGTTTTAGTCTTGTTTTAAGATCAGTTAAATTTACTCAGTCTAACACTTCTTTTGGACCATTCACTGCATTGAAGTCTGATTTTTGAGGCTTACATAACTTTTTTAAACATTGGGGTGAATAGTGAACTTGGGGGTAGTGTGAACTTTTTTTTTTTTTTTTTTAAAGTTAGAACATTCTGGCAACATAATAAACTATACGATCAGAGGAGAAATTCCAACCTCTGTGGTGTGCCAGACTATGAATGGGAGGGGGGAAAAGCAAATCTTCTGCACCACCAACGTCCAACCAATCAGCATATGGTGCCGTCTCTGCTTTTGTGTCAGACATGTCAGATCAGGATGCACTGCCTCTTGTACTAGCATTTCTTTCTGGCCAGGGTAATGTGCATGTATTTTGAGCTGTGGTTTTGGAAAGGGCACTGAAGGGTTTATACTCAATTGTTTCAGTTTCAAAACTGCTAACCTCTGCAAAAATTACTAGGGATGCACAGAAATGAAAATTCTTGGCCGAAGCCAAAACCGAATATAATGAAAAACTTGGCCGAATAACGAACATGTTTTTTCCATTTATTTTACCATTATTTTCACCATTGCATAAATTAAATAATCAAAATGTGCTTTTTAATATTTTCTCTTGCTTTTCAAAGAAAAAAATCAATTACAAAAACTACAATTTCAAAATATTTAACACTGAACATTTTTTTTTTCATTCCAGCAGGCATAGGCTACCAACAAGGCACAAAATAACTTTAAATAAATAAATGAGTAAAATAAAAATATTTTTATGTGGTCATCTTTGATCCCCCTTAAATAGCCTATGTTAGGCCTATAACTGACTGCTGAAAGAATGTAACACTCTGTAGCCTACAACAAAAAAGCGCATTAAAAAGATATATACTGCTCGTGTCCTTGTACACCTTGCGGAGAATTATAGTTGATATAGTATAGTTAGATATGTTGTTAAGGTTATGTTCTCTTTAAATAAATACGTCTTTACCTGCTTCCATACTCTCTTCCGTACCCTTACGTCTCACGACGTGACAGAATACTCCGGAACGGAAACAAAACAAACGCACGTGTCCACAGTAAACGATGTCATGGTTATCAACATCCGAAGAGCATGCGCTCGTGTACGTTGCTCGTGCATGTACGCGTCCCCTCATCGCTCCGAGCGCGCTGCCGGAAGTGGAGGTCGTGAAATTCGTGCATCTCACTTTGATTGCTAGGCTATTTGGCGCGTCATCAAACACGTCATTGTTTGGTCAAATTTATTCGGCCTTTTCACCGAACACCGAAAGTGCTTTTTTTGCTATTTTCGGCCAAATAATTTCGGTTGCCGAACATTCGGTGCATCCCTAAAAATCACTGATTATAACAGCAGAAGTCACTGTACAATCATGTCACATGCATTTTTTTTTTTTTTTTAGCCTTGTAAGCCATTCATACTCATAAGCTTTGACTCAACAGAAACTTCCAGAAAGGAGGTGAAGGCTCAGTTCAAGAAATTGGCTTTGAGGAGTTCCTCATTGTCATGTCTTACTTCAGAGCTCCTTCAGTGCACATGACAGAGGAGCAGAGAGAAGAGATAAGGAGGACAAAACTGCGTTGTAAGAATACAATAAATTAATCTTTGAAATCAGATAAAAATGATGGCAACAATGCAGAATAAGGATTTCCCTCTCCCCATCTGATTGATAACTGATGTCAGATTGGGCTTTTCAGTAGTACCATACTTTGATGTAGAAAGGTCTAGGAAACAAATATTGTGTGAGATATGTTTTTGTATATAGAAAATATAATTGAATCAAGCTTAAATACAAGTGTGTTATTTAAAACCCTAATCTGGTTATTGGCACTGTGCACTGTTTATTAAACACTTCACTCTGCTGCTACAATCCAGATTAATAATTTATGCACTCTTTTTTTTTTTTTTTTTTTTTTTTCTCTCTCCCCTGACAGTCCTGTTTAACATGCATGATACTGACAATGATGGGACCATAACACTGGAGGAATACAAACATGTAAGGCATATAAATTCTATATTTGTTAAGCACAGGACATATGTGACACTTCATAAAATACACAAGTGGTTCAGTGATGTAGTAACAAAAAAAGGCTGATCTTTCAGGATCAGTTGATTTACTAGATGCTAGGTTAGTGTTAGGTTCCACTGTCCTGGTCAGTCCCAGCAACACGGGGTACAAGGCTTGAGAATTCATGCCAGATGGGCTGTCACTCCATTTCTTATTGCATTGCACACTTATACGTTATACAAATTGTATTGAACTGTTCAGTCTTAGTATTTTGAATTGAGTTATTCAGTTCAGCCCAGAAAAGAAATCAGTAAGGACATCAATATTTATCAAGATTCTATAAAAATAGCAGGTGTGGTGTGCAGTAACTTACAACATATTGGCCTGCTGTAGGTGGTGGAGGAGCTGCTCTCCAGAAGTGGATCACTCGGAAGGGAGACAGCCAAGGGCATTGCTGATGCTGCCATGCTGGAGGTTGCTAGCATTTCAGTGGGTCACATGGTAGGCTCTTTACACTCTACACTGGGTGTCAAGCTAATCTTTGGTAACTGGCACATTGGTAGTGTTAAAATTTGCAACTGAAACGGGTTCAACTGAGATGACATTTGACATGGACTCAATTGGGAAATTAACTTAATTGGAATTATTTGTTAATTTGTAGCTTGCTAATGAAGAATTACATATGATTGCACTTTTTGTCACAAAGTTAGGACTAATTTATCTAGTTTCTTCCTACTAGAATAACACAGACTAGCTGTTTGGTTCTGTCACTTCTTAATGGACTTTAAATTCATTTAGTGTCCTTAATTAGAACCTTCAACCTTTGTTTGATACCCCTGCTCTACGCTACTACACAGTATGTGTTAACAAGTTGCTAACTAATGTCAGGTGTACAGTGTAAGAGTAATTTCTTCTTTTACAGGGTCCAGATGAATTTTATGAGGGGATCACATTTGAGCATTTCGTTAAGGTTTGTCTATATGTTTGGTTCAGTGACACATATACAGTTTCAGTAAAACTATACCTTATTGTAACTCAATACATCTAGGCTATGTAATATATTTTTAAAGATTTGTCTATCAGGTAATGACGTTATGAACATATAAAACATAATAATCCATTTGTTTTCAAATCAGATTCTGAAAGGAATAGAAATTGAGACGAGGATGCACATCCGGTTCTTAAATGTGGACACAACAAGTCTATGCAAATGATGCCCTATCAGCAACTGATATTTCACCTGATATTCCAAGGCACCAATGATAACTATTAAGCTAAAGCTTAACACAAAGGTAAATGGGTTATTTTTGCACTTAAAATATAGAATTAACTTGGCTAAGTACTGTTGCTGTTCTGAGGTATCATCAACTAATATACAGTATAATCACAGAGTAAATTAATTGAGTTTTAGGTGTGGCATGCTTAAGTCCATGGACAGTTGTCTCTTGACATTTAGACATAAATAGACTTTGCAAGCACCACCTTGCAGATCTGTGATGAATCGCTTGTAGAATTGACTTAGTAATTTATCTGTTACTTTTGATCTTTTCAATTCTGGAGACCTGAATGTTATTTAATTGTCATGTCTACTGACCTGTCTAAAAAGCAAAGTATGTACTTTATTCAGGGGACATATTAGATGTAGAATAGCAATAAATTACCTTTATCACTGTGAAACACACGCAGAAATGTATGTGTGCGTGTGTGTATATGCGTGTGTGTGTGTGATATATGTATGTATGTATGTGTGTGTGTGTGTGTGTATGTGTGTGTGTGTGTGTGTGTATATATATATATATATATATATATATATATATATATATATATATATACATACACACACACACACACATATATATATATGTATATGTATGTATGTATGTATATAAAATATGGATTAAATGTAATGTCAGATAAGGTCCAGTGTCATTCTGATGTATTAAATTAACATTCACATACTAATTTGAATTCATTCATTCATTCATCAGTAACAGCTTCATCCTAATGTCATGTGATGGAACGGGCAGACAGTTGCAAATACATGCTTGTTGGTCAGGCGATCAACAAATAGGATATCAGAGGCAGGACAATATCAGAAAACACTTGGCAAAACAAGGTCAATAACAGAAACACGAGCAGAGACAGAGTGCATCCGGAAACTATTCGCAGCGCTTCACTTTTCCCACATTTTGTTATGTTACAGCCTTATTCCAAAATGGATTAAATTAATTAGTTTCCTCAAAATTCTACAAACAATACCCAATAATGATAACGTGAAAGAAGTTTGTTTGAAATCTTTGAAAATTTATTAAAAATATTTTTTTTAAAAAGCACATATACATACAGTGAGGGAAAAAAGTATTTGATCCCCTACTGATTTTGTACGTTTGCCCACTGACAAAGAAATGATCGGTCTCTAATTTTAATGGTAGATTTATTTGAACAGTGAGAGACAGAATAACAACAAGAAAATCCAGAAAAACACATGTCAAAAATGTTATAAATTGATTTGCATTTTAATGAGGGAAATAAGTATTTGACCCCCTCTCAATCAGAAAGATTTCTGGCTCCCAGGTGTCTTTTATACAGGTAACGAGCTGAGATTAGGAGCACACTCTAAAAGGGAGTGCTCCTAATCTCAGTTTGTTACCTGTATAAAAGACACCTGTCCACAGAAGCAATCAATCAATCAGATTCCAAACTCTCCACCATGGCCAAGACCAAAGAGCTCTCCAAGGATGTCAGGGACAAGATTGTAGACCTACACAAGTCTGGAATGGGCTACAAGACCATTGCCAAGCAGCTTGGTGAGAAGGTGACAACAATTGGTGCGATTATTCGCAAATGGAAGAAACACAAAAGAACTGTCGATCTCCCTCGGCCTGGGGCTCCATGCAAGATCTCACCACGTGGAGTTGCAATGATCATGAGAACACTGAGGAATCAGCCCAAAACTACACAGGAGGATCTTGTCAATGATCTCAAGGCAGCTGGGACCATAGTCACCAAGAAAACAATTGGTACACACTACGCCGTGAAGGACTGAAATCCTGCAGCGCCCACAAGGTCCCCCTGCTCAAGAAAGCACATATACATGCCCGTCTGAAGTTTGCCAATGAACATCTGAATGATTCAGAGGACAACTGGGTGAAAGTGTTGTGGTCAGATGAGACCAAAATGGAGCTCTTTGGCATCAACTCAACTGGCCGTGTTTGGAGGAGGAGGAATGCTGCCTATGACCCCAAGAACACCATCTCCACCGTCAAACATGGAGGTAGAAACATTATGCTTTGGGGGTGTTTTTCTGCTAAGGGGACAGGACAACTTCACTGCATCAAAGGGACGATGGACGGGGCCATGTACTGTCAAATCTTGGGTGAGAACCTCCTTCCCTCAGCCAGGGCATTGAAAATGGGTCGTGGATGGGTATTCCAGCATGACGATGACCCAAAACATACGGCCAAGGCAACAAAGGAGTGGCTCAAGAAGAAGCACATTAAGGTCCTGGAGTGGCCTAGCCAGTCTCCAGACCTTAATCCCATAGAAAATCTGTGGAGGGAGCTGAAGGTTCAAGTTGCCAAACGTCAGCCTTGAAAAATTAATGACTTGGAGAAGATCTGCAAAGAGGAGTGGGACAAAATCCCTCCTGAGATGTGTGCAAACCTGGTGGCCAACTACAAGAAACGTCTTACCTCTGTGATTGCCAACAAGGGTTTTGCCACCAAGTACTAAGTCATGTTTTGCAGAGGGGTCAAATACATATTTCCCTCATTAAAATGCAAATCAATTTATAACATTTTTGACATGCGTTTTTCTGGATTTTTTTTGTTGTTATTCTGTCTCTCACTGTTCAAATAAATCTACCATTAAAATTATAGAATGATCATTTCTTTGTCAGTGGGCAAACATACAAAATCAGCAGGGGATCAAATACTTTTTTCCCTCACTGTAAGTATTCACAGCCTTTGCTATGACACTCAAAATTGAGCTCAGGTGCATCCTGTTTCCACTGATCATCCTTGAGATGTTTCTACATCTTTTGTTTGGAGTCCACCTGTGGTAAATTCAATTGATTGTACACGATTCGGAAAGGCACACACCGGTCTATATAAGGTCCCACAGTTAATGCATGTCAGAGCACAAACCAAACCATGAAGTCCAAGGAATTGTCTTGAGACCTCTGAGACAGGATTGTATCGAGGCACAGATCTGGGAAGGGTACAAAAACATTTCTGCAGCATTGAAGGTCCCAATGAGCACAGTGGCCTCCATCATCCATAAATGCAAGAAGTCTGGAACCAGCAGGACTCTTCCTAGAGCTGGCTGCCCGGCCAAACTAAGCGATCAGGGGAGAAGGGTCTTAGTCGAGGAGGTGACCAGAAACCCGATGATCAGTCTGACAGAGCTCCAGTGTCTCTCTGTGGAGAGAGGAGAACCTTCCAGAAGAACAACCAATTCAGCAGAACTCCATCAATCAGGCCTGAATGGTAGAGTGGCCAGATGGAAGCCACTCCTCAGTAAAAGGCACATGACGGCCCGTCTGGAGTTTGCCAAAAGGCACCTGAAGGACACTCAGACCAAGACAAAGATTGAACTCTTTGGCCTGAATATCAAGCGTCATGTCTGGAGGAAACCAGGCACCACTCATTACCTGGCCAATACCATCCCTTCAGTGAAGCATGGTGGTGGCAGCATCATTTGGGGACGTTTTTCAGCGGCAGGAACTGGGAGACTAGTCAGCATTGAAGAAAAGATGAATGCAGCAATGTTTAGAGACCTCCTTGATGAAAACCTGCTCCAGAGCGCTCTGGACCTCAGACTGGGGCAAAGGTTCATCTTCCAATGGGACAGCCACCCTAAGCACACTGCCAAGATAACAAAGGAGTGGCTTCAGGACAACTCTGTGAATGTCTTTGAGTGGCCCAGACTTGAACCCGATTGAACATCTCTGGAGAGATCTGAAAATGGCTGTGCACCGATGCTCCCCATCCAACCTGATGGAGCTTGAGAGGCCCTGCAAAGAAGAATGGGAGAAACTGCCCAAAAATAGGTGTGCCAAGCTTGTAGCATCATTCTCAAAAAGACCTGAGGCTGTAATTGGTGCCAAAGGTGCTTCAAGAAAGTATTGAGCAAAGGCTGTGAATACTTATGTAAATGTGCTTTTTTTGTTTGTTTGTTTTTTATTTTTAATAAATTTGCAAAGATTCCAAACAAACTTCTTTCATGTTGTCATTATGGGGTATTGTTTGTAGAAATTTGAGGAAAATAATGAATTTAAACCATTTTGGAATAAGGCTGTAACATAACAAAATGTGGGAAAAGTGAAGCGCTGTGAATACTTTCCAGATGCACTGTATAACAGGCTTGGTATAGTCACAAATGCAAGGAATGGAGTGTAAACTTCACAATGAGTGAGTGGAATGAAAGTCCTTTTGTTATGTGTGTGTGTTTGTGCTGTGAATTAGTTGCAGGTGTGCATGAACAAAATGAAACTGAGAGTGAACGTGTCAGTGTGTGAGTGTTATGGGAATTGTAGTCCATGGTGGCCATGTTTGTAGGCCATAGTGCAGGCTGGGAAATGGAGTTCATGACATGAGTTGACCTAACACCTACCTCAGGGTTGTGATGGATGCCAAGCCTATCCCAGGGACATATGTGGTGCAATTCAGGGATACACCCTGGAAGAGATGCCAGTCACACAACTGCACAACCTAGTTAGTCACTATAACACCTACCGGCATGGTTTTGAACATTGGAATGAAACGGAACACTGGACCATGGCCTGAATATAGAGAATTCTATACATCTCTACAGCAGTTAGCCAGATGTAGCTAGCTAAGACAAAGCTATAATGCCTGGTCACTTCTGTTTTTTTTAATTAAGTCTGTGTGTATTTTGTTATATAATCTGTATATTTCTTCTCCAGACAGTCAAAGTTTGACACAAACCCTGTAGTGTTAGCTAAAACCCAAACCAGAGGATAAAAAGACATACATCAGGTGAGCAGAGGGTTCACATCACTCACTCTTGCCTGATATAAACATGTTTAAAATGTTAAAATATGGAGAAATTAGTTACTACACTGTTTATGAGATTTCTAGCTGAACAACTTCTCAACTGGGCAAAACTGCACAACGAGGATAAGTCAGCTGAATATCCTTTATTACTCACAAACTTTCCACAACATTAGGGAACAAATTAATGCCTGTTATGAATTACTGTTTGACCAAAAAAGTACAAACTTTATCAGTCCTATTATCATTTTTACATTATCATTCACTTTAATGGTAAAAAAAAAATCTAGTATTTCTTACAACACAAGGTACAAGATTACAACAAATCAAAATAAGATTATTAAACTATAAATTTCTAAATGTTGTTTTTACTAATTTTATGCTTGACATTTTCTTATTATATTGGTAGATCATTTTGCTTCTTTCTAGAAATAAATGCTTAAAATGAGCAGAATCTTAAATTATCAGCCAAAACAAGATTACTTCAACCTTGACATTCAATATTGGTAAATTGTAATCTTACGATAGGAAATACTAGGTACATTTGGCTATATCAAAGATATTTCCACTCACTAAGATGTCATTTTGTACAGTGGCCTTACTAGAATTACTGTATTTCAGAATTATATTATAGTGAGTAAAATTTAACAAAGGTGAGAATTGTGAGGATCTTGTGTGGTGTTCCCAGTCTGAAAGCTCCTGTACAAAACTTACATAGCAAAATTTATGTCAGTAGCAGCAACTCTGTAACAACAAAGTCTGGTCCACAATTTTCTTTGAGTTTCATTTTGCTATGAAGATTTTTTTTAATGAAAACATGGCAGAAATTTGTTTGTTATATACAGTATAATTTGGCTGACTTTAGAGTGAGTTTGTGTGTTAGTGAGTGAGTTTGAGAGAGAAAGAAGACTTAAAATGAGCAAAGAAAAATTTTACTTAATCTTGGCAAGCTATGTTACATTATCACCATCATGTGACTCTGACATACCAGAAGTACACTGAGCTACAAAGTCGGAAAACTTGGATCAGACCAGAACATGTCATAACACAATCATATATCAACAAAGTCTATGTCACTTTGCTCAGGTTTCTGCTCAACTTGACATCAAAATTGACTAATCACATAACACCTGTTGGAATAAGCCTTTATAAATGTTTAATGTATCTTTCTTTCCATTAGAGCTTATGCAGGTGTCACATAGCCCTATTAATACCACTCCACAGTCCTGATGAGCTTGAATGAAGGTTATATTTGCTGACCAGCAGATGTCAGTACAGTTGTACAGTAGAGTAGTATTTTCATAACTTGTTTTAGTAATAATATTGTAATAGTATATAGTGGAAACTGCCAGAAATATTAAAGTCAATGTTCAGCCTTGTATTGTACTTTCTGGACTATAAGACACAATTTCTCCTATCTGATGCTGACATAAAATCTGATTTTTTTTTCATTTGGTTAATCAACAGTGATTGGCATAGGTGTAATTTTGTCCACACAATGTTTTAAAAGTGTACACAAATTGATTGTAAAATATCATTTTAGCCTTTTCACAGTGACATTTGTTATTTACAGAAAACTGAAATCTTGATTTACGTTTATTCATTTTTATGATATGACATACAATTATGCAAAGTCCAATTTGGTCAGCCTGTAGACTGTAGAGTTTTAGAAAGCTTGTGTGGATCAAGCTAGATAAATTAGAAATGTCATCTTTTCCTTGGGATTCGTTTGATACAGAGGAATAAAAAGTGCTTGAGAAACACTTTCTGTGTAAATTGATAACATGACTTTTTTTGACCTGTCATCATTCTTGTCCCCAAACTTTTCAGAACAAAGTTACACAAAAAGTACTTCAATATTTTTAAGGCCTGACAGCAGAATGCTACAGCTGAGAAAACCGGCGAAAGCTCCAAAATCTAATGTACTCTATACCAGTAAATCAATTAATCAGGTTCAAGTTTATTAACTAAAAAGTTGTTCTCTCTCATTCTAGTGGTTATTCTGTGATTTTTAATGTCTGGATTGATTCTGTCTTACTTTGGGGAAAAATCAGAATGCTGTATTTGGTTTAAAACTAGCATAATCCCTATTGCAGTTTTCTTTTTATTTATTTATTTATTTATTTATTTTAACTCTGTTGTTGCAGTTAGCACTAATATAATGAAGAATCCCTTATTTATTTATTTATTTATTTATTTATTTATTTATTTGCTTGCTTGCTTGCTTGCTTGCTTGCTTGCTTGCTTGTTTATTTATTTATTTTGTACTCACAAAGGTATTGAAGCCCAGATGCCCTGATGCTCTGCCCTCATTCTGCAACAAATTCCTGTAGCACTTAGAAAATTATCATCAGAACTTTGATGTTGGTTTTATATCAAAGACTTGAAACCACTTCTTGGTAGCTGCTGTGAGTGGAGAACAAAACTGCCACTTTGAAGTGAAGTTGTGCAAGCACTGACAAGTTTAGTTCTCACTGCCCTCCTTTCTATTTCACCGTAAGACAAACCCATTTCTCCTCTTTCTCGCTGTCTTTGTTTTCTGTAGTAAGCAATGTGTGAAAGTAAGAAATCCCCACCTTTCTTCTTCAGAATGTCCCCAGGAAGTCTCAGGTATTACTCAGTACGTTTACATGGACAACAATAATCCAATATTAACCTGATTAAGACAATACTCTAATTAAGAAACTACCATGTAAACAGCAATTTTTTTATTACCTTAATCCGATTAAAATCATACTCGAAGTAAACACAAATCGAATTATGACATGTGGAGTATTCCTGTTTTAGTCACATTATCAGTGTGCATTACAGACATGTAAACACCTTAATCACACTATTAACATTGTGTGTGAGTTTTCACCGCATTTTGCGTCAGGAACAGGAGAGCACGGCTGTGTCCGAAACCGCGTACTTACCTACTATATAGTAGGTGAAATACATGTATCTCAGCTGCTCGATAGTAGGTACAGTATCTCACAAAAATGAGTACACCCCTCACATTTTTGTAAATATTTGATTACATCTTTTCATGTGACAACACTGAAGAAATGACACTTTGCTACAATGTAAAGTAGTGAGTGTACAGCTTGTATAACAGTGTAAATTTGCTGTCCCCTCAAAATAACTCAGCACACATTAATGTCTAAACCGCTGACAACAAAAATGAGTACACCCCTAAGTGAAAATGTCCAAATTGGGCCCAAAGTGTCAATATTTTGTGTGGCAACCATTATTTTCCAGCACTGCCTTATTTCTCTTGGGCATGGAGTTCACCAGAGCTCCACAGGTTGCCACTGGAGTCCTGTTCCACTCCTCCATGACGACATCACGGAGGTGGTGGATGTAAGAGACCTTGTTCCATTTGAGGATGCCCCACAAATGCTCAATAGGGTTTAGGTCTGGAGACATGCTTGGCCAGTCCATCACCTTCACCCTCCGCTTCTTTAGCAGGCAGTGGTCGTCTCGGAGGTTTGTTTGGGATCGTTACCATGCTGGAATACTGCATACTGATCATGCTGTGCTTCAGTATGTCACAGTACATGTTGTCATTTATGGTTCCCTCAATGAACTGTAGCTCCCCAGTGCCGGCAGCACTCATGCAGCATCAGACCATGACACTCCCACCACCATGCCTGACTGTAGGCAAGACACACTTGTCTTTGTACTCCTCACCTGGTTGCCGCCACACACGCTTGACACTATCTGAACCAAATAAGTTTATCTTGGTCTCATCAGACCACAGGACATGGTTCCAGTAATCCATGTCCTTAGTCTGCTTGTCTTCAGCAAACTGTTTGCGGGCTTTCTTGTTGTTCATGTTTAGAAGAGGCTTCCTTCTGGAACGACAGCCATGTAGACCAATTTGATTCAGTGTGCGGCATATGATCTTAGCACTGACAGGCTGACCCCCCACCCCTTCAACCTCTGCAGCAATACTGGCAGCACTCATACGTCCATTTCCTGAAGTCACCCTCTGGATATGATGCTGACCACATGCACTCAACTTCTTTGGTCGACCATGGCAAGGCCTGTTCTGAGTGGAACCTGTCCTGTTAAACTGCTATATGGTCTTGGCCACCCTCACACCCTTTTTTCAGACCCTCAGAGAGTTCTTTGCCATGAGGTGCCATGTTGAACTTCCAGTGACCAGTAGGAGGGAGTGTGAGAGCGAGGACACCAAATTTAACACACCTGTTCCCATTCACACCTGAGACCTTGTAACACTAACAAGTCACATGACACCGGGGAGGGAAAATGGCTAATTGGGCCCAATTTGGACATTTTCACTTAGGGGTGTACTCACTTTTGTTGCCAGCTGTTTAGACATTAATGGCTGCCTGTTGAGTTATTTTGAGGGGACAGCAAATTTACACTGTTACACAAGCTGTACACTCACTACTTAACATTGTAGCAAAGTGTCATTTCTTCAGTGTTGTCACATGGAAAGATATAATCAAATATTTACAAAAATGTGAGGGGTGTACTCACTTTTGTGAGATACTGTAAGTACACGGTTTGGGATGCAGCCTACGGCTTCAAGCAGTCGTCTATTTGCACATACAGCATGACAAATAATTAACCGCACTTGAAGTGTTCATAAAAATTAAAAATAAAAACACCCAAAACTGTGTACGGTACCATAACAAAAATGAACTGTATATTGATACGTGAAATTCTGGAGGGAACGTTGGACGGTGTGGCATGGGGACGTAATGATGTGTGCTGTTAATCGATCAATGTTCTATAACATGTAAAACGGGAACATGAAAGGAGTATTCTAAAAGCGACTCATGTAAACACCTTAATCACAATATTGTCTTTCTCAGAATAAGGTCAATAATTAGATTACTGCTGTCTATCTAAACGTAGTCATTGTCACAGAGGTTCTCTATGGCAGTAGGTCTTAAAGTTAGGTCCAGGGATTCAAAGATTTCTGTGATGCATAGCCATGGGGTCCACGATTTAAAAAAAAAAAAAAAAAAAAAAAAAAAAGAAGAAAGGAAAAAAATAGTAGTTACAGTGGAAGTTACAAACCAACATTATTAAAGTTATTAGGATCTGCTCCGTTTATTATTATTATTATTATTATTATTATTATTATTATTATTATTATTATTTTCTCAAGTGAATCACATTTTAGAGGGCCTAAACATACCTGCAAACTAATGAAACTTTGGAGCCACGTCACATCTGGTGAAAAATATACTGATAGACATCATATTTGGTCAGTCTCATCTAAAGGCCTTGACAATGCTAAATTGCGAAGCTTTTGAGTTTTCACTGCACAGCATGGGCGTGGTGGTCTAACATACAGTGAGGGAAAAAAGTATTTGATCCGCTGCTGATTTTGTACGTTTGCCCACTGACAAAGAAATGATCAGTCTATAATTTTAATGGTAGTTGTATTTGAACAGTGAGAGACAGAATAACAACAAAAAAATCCAGAAAAACGCATGTCAAAAATTTTATAAATTAATTTGCATTTTAATGAGGGAAAAAAGTATTTGACCCCCTCTCAATCAGAAAGATTTCTGGCTCCCAGGTGTCTTTTATACAGGTAACGAGCTGAGATTAGGAGCACACTCTTAAAGGGAGTGCTCCTAATATCAGTTTGTTACCTGTATAAAAGACACCTGTCCACAGAAGCAATCAATCAATCAGATTCCAAACTCTCCACCATGGCCAAGACCAAAGAGCTCTCCAAGGATGTCAGGGACAAGATTGTAGACCTACACAAGTCTGGAATGGGCTACAAGACCATTGCCAAGCAGCTTGGTGAGAAGGGGACAACAGTTGGTGCGATTATTCGCAAATGGAAGAAGCACAAAAGAACTGTCGATCTCCCTCGGCCTGGGGCTCCATGCAAGATCTCACCTCGTTGAGTTGCATTGATCATGAGAACAGTGCGGAATCAGCCCAGAACTACACGGGAGGATCTTGTCAATGATCTCAAGGCAGCTGGGACCATAGTCACCAAGAAAACAATTGGTAACACATTACGCCGTGAAGGACTGAAATTCTGCAGCGCGCGCAAGGTCTGCTGCTCAAGAAAGCACATATACATGCCCGTCTGAAGTTTGCCAATGAACATCTGAATGATTCAGAGGACAACTGGGTGAAAGTGTTGTGGTCAGATGAGACCAAAATGGAGCTCTTTGGCATCAACTCAACTCGCCGTGTTTGGAGGAGGAGGAATGCTGCCTATGACCCCAAGAACACCATCCCCACCGTCAAACACGGAGGTGGAAACATTATGCTTTGGGGGTTTTTTTCTGCTAAGGGGACAGGACAACTTCACCGCATCAAAGGGACGATGGACAGGGCCATGTACCGTCAAATCTTGGGTGAGAACCTCCTTCCCTCAGCCAGGGCATTGAAAATGGGTCGTGGATGGGTATTCCAGCATGACAATGACCCAAAACACACGGCCAAGGCAACAAAGGAGTGGCTCAAGAAGAAGCACATTAAGGTCCTGGAGTGACCTAGCCAGTCTCCAGACCTTAATCCCATAGAAAATCTGTGGAGGGAGCTGAAGGTTCGAGTTGCCAAACGTCAGCCTCGAAACCTTAATGATTTGGAGAAGATCTGCAAAGAGGAGTGGGACAAAATCGCTCCTGAGATGTGTGCAAACCTGGTGGCCAACTACAAGAAACGTCTGACCTCTGTGATTGCCAACAAGGGTTTTTAAACCAAGTACTAAGTCATGTTTTGCAGAGGGGTCAAATACTTATTTCCCTCATTAAAATGCAAATTAATTTATAAAATTTTTGACATGCGTTTTTCTGGATTTTTTTGTTGTTATTCTGTCTCTCACTGTTCAAATACAACTACCATTAAAATTATAGACTGATCATTTCTTTGTCAGTGGGCAAACGTACAAAATCAGCAGGGGATCAAATACTTTTTTTCCCTCACTGTATTTTGGGAAGTTATAACTCAAACATACAATGTCCAATCTGCTTCAAACTTCACATGTTTGATCAAAGTCCACGATATGAAATTGCGAAGCATTTGAGTTTTCATTGAAGGGCGTGTCCATGGCGGCCTGACAAATTGCCATATGAAACGAATCACATTTTTTAGGCCTAACCATGCTCGAAAACAAATGCAATTTTGCACACACTTCAAAAGTGGCGAACATTTACATCTGATACAGGTTTTAGAATAGAGTGTTGCAAAATGTCTCGATAGCGCCTCTTACAAAATTTCAACAATGTGCGCCATGCGCTACATTTCACCTACGTATACGAAATTCGGTAGACATGTGTAACCTGGCAATCTGTACAAAAAATCTCTTGAACTCATGCCCTAAACTCAACAGGAAGTCAGCCATTTTTATTTTTCTCTTAAATTTTTGGTCAGATTTTGCAATTTCCAGGCCTTGTACTTTAACAAAGTCCTCCTAGAGATTTATTCAAATCGAGTTTTTGCTGCATGGTGTCGGCATGTCAGTCTCACAAATTTTATGTTTCGCCATGAAACAGGAAGTTGTTGTAACTCATACATACAATGTCCTATCTGCTCCAAACTTCACATGTTTAGCAGTCCTGGCCTGAATACATTTACATGTCCAATATTCTGTTATTGTCATAGTGCCACCTACTGGCAACAGCCATTTTCAGGCCTTGTACTTGAACAAACTCCTCCCAGAGATTTAATCAGATCAACAACAGCTGATGTTAAATTGTGAAGATTTGAGTTTTCATTGAAGGGCGTGTCTGTGGTGGCCTGAAATTGGACATGAAATGAATTACATTTTTCCTAAACATGCTTGAACTCATATATACAATGTTCAGTTTCCACCAAACGTCACATGTTTGAGTCCTGGCCTGAAGATATCTACATGCCAATATTCAGTTATAGTCATAGCCCCACCTACTGCCAAAAAGAATTTGCTTGTTTTACATCGTGATTCACTCCTAACAAGATATAAGTGCTAAATTGAACGGTGTTCCCCTGGCAGAGCAGCCCCACACTTGCACCAGGGTGCGAGGGCCCATCTATCGCTGCTTGCGGCTTTACTTATAAAAGGAATCTCTGAGTGGATCTGTGGATTTTATTTTGAAGTTAAAGGGGTCCCTGCCTGTAAAAAGTTTGAGAACCCTTGTTGTGGGGTACTATGAAAAGGTATTTTCATTTTTCAAGTGGAAAGATTTAAAATGGAACATTTTTGGAAAAATATTACTTTCAAACAGAGCCTAATGTCTCCAATCCAGTTATTCAAGCTCTCTGTGAAAACCTCAGTATAACAAACTAGGTACATTACATTTGAATCAGTAAATTAACTCTACAGGTTAAAGTTCCTTAGAACTCAGGATTTGATCCTCAAACTGTATCTAAGAAAATATTTGGAGAGGATACTTTTGCCTTATTCCAAATAGTTAGTTTGTTCTGAGGAAGCACCAGGATAATAATGATAAAGGAATCATCTGTCTAAGCTTTCCATATGTAGAACTATAATAAACTGTTTAGTTGTTTTTTTTATCATAGTTCCAAAAGTTTCACTCTAATTTGCTACACTAATTTAGTGAGATATTTGCCCACAGAGAAGTTCCAACAAGGAACTTCAGACTTGACCGAATATGTACCTCCTGGCTTCCATTTTTTACAGGGACATGTGACTGGAGAAAAGGGTATATTATATTTTGGTGCTACTTCCTGTATATTTGTTCCTTTATCCACAGTTCCCAATCGACAGTTTAATACAGGATAACTAGAAAACACTGATTGTTATAGCTTGACTACAACTTTGACTGCAGTGGTTTTGTCCACTGTGTTATGCTTTGGGATCTCATCATCACATACTGTAGTTGCACACTGGATGAAGGGTAAACTAATTTGATACAAACTTATCATTATTTAATCTAAACTGAAACAAAGAGCAATGAGCTATATGATTAGTAATGCTCATGTTTTTAACTGTAGAAAAACAAACAAACAAATGTGTGTTTGTATCAGCTGTTGTATTTACAGATGCCAGTATATGCATTAATTGCTCAAATAGTAATTTTAAATATAAATGATTTGTAAATTTTTCATATAGCGCTTCAATATCAGAACTGAGCAAAATATTTCACAAGAATAAGTATGTCGTCTTGTCCTAGCCTAGTAATCAGTGGCTTAAACCTAACACACTAACACACACACACACACACACACACACACTCACACACTCTCTCTCTCTCTCTCTCTCTCTCTCTCTCTCTCTCTCTCAGACATCCATCTTGTGACAGGGGCGACAGCTAGTCAGTGTTTTTTCTTTCCTATCTGATGTGTTTAGCTGAATGCGTCATTAAGGGCTGATATCACAGTCTCTTTCACTTCCTGTCTGCTAAACCTGTTTCAACACATGTCTCAGATGTCTCAGACAGCAGCCCAAATGCACCAGCTCCATCCACCAGTTCATTCAAGCACATACCATAAAAGCCAATATGGCTAACAGCTCTCATCACAATCTTTGTGAATTCCTGAGCAGTCAAACATCATCATCTAACAATATATATGACCCTCAGTGGCAAGAAATCTTAATCTGGGTCAGTGTGCAATACTGGGTCTGATCTGTCTATCTACAGAGGAATAACACATACAGAATGATATAGCTAACTTAAGTCGGGCTTGATACCATCAAATACTTGCTAAGAACATTGGTTGATCATTTGTTGAATTAAACTCTCAGACCTGCAGTGACCCTTTGATAAGAAAATAAGATTTTTCTTCACTGCCAAAAAATGTAATGTTGCAAAATTATTAAGTATAATTTAGTCATTTAGGAACATTTGTGCATTCAAGTAATATATTAATTAATTATGGCATAGCAATAAATTAATGGAATAAATACCTCTGCAAATGAAACTATCAAACGTATGCCCTGTTTATCCGGGCTATTTTCTTATATTTACTCTGTGAAAAATAAATAATTAATAAATATACCCGTCAACCTTCAAAGACGAATCATTTCAAATCATTGTCCACTAGTTCTATGACATCACCACAGTTCCTTTTTTTCTCGTATTACACACATGCTACCCTTGAGTGACCTCAGTTCATCGACAACTCTTGAGAGGAACTTGTTGAGCCGAGTCAGGACAACACACCCATAGACCTTCTGCTGAAACACATTTTGAGGCAGGGGAATTCCGGTAGGTCTGGCTGCTGGCTCAGATAATGGAATATTGGGCTGCAAGATCTGCAGAATGCAGGTCACCTTGTGGACAAGGTGGCCAGTCCGTTGCAAAGTCTGATTCAGGCTATTAAGCAAAGGGCTTTGTGAAGGCAGCAAGTCTGTCTGCTGCTCCAGAACTTTCTTTATGTGAGGCTGGAACTCCTTTAGACGTGTGTAAATGTTCAACATATGATCAGCTGAAGTTTGTCCTGAGAGGCTTGATGTCGGAACGTTGTCATTCTGCATTTTGCAGAACTGCTTTGCAAAGTCTCCCTCATTGGCTTGCTGCATGAGAGAACATAAATATTTTATTAACTTTAGACAGTGACAGGAATATTTCAGCCTTTAACTGAAGTGCTTTAACTGACAATGTGACATCAGTAAAATTGAATCCACATATTTGCTTGGACAACGATAATCAGCAGATTTTCTTACATTATAGATCTCATTCACTAAATGTAACATAACATAAAGAGTGTTACATACTTTTCACATCAATATTCTCAAAATCAAAGCCTGTCTTTATTGTAAAACCTTTTCAATTGCCTTTTCAATTCCCATCATACTTTACCTTAACTGATTAGCTGAATTAGGTCAATTGCAGCAAGTAATTGAAATTTAACTAGCTAGTTCAAAAGTAACCTGAGCCATAAACACAAATTGCAAGTGAACTGACAGCAAACAGCAATTGGTTCTGATTTCACATTTTCCACTAAATTAACCAGAATATACCAAAATAATAACACACTTTCAGGTGGTATTAACATGTTTATATCTATAGACATATCTATTTATATCTATTACATCTAATTCTGGACTAAATGTGTGAATGATAGTTCCCCATTTCATCCCATTCCAAGTGCTAGACTACAAAGTTGTGTTGCGGAAACCGACCCAGTGCTGTATACTGTCACAGCTATTTATGTTCCTGCCAACACCCACAGACACCCACAAGTTGCACATGAGTTTATGAATGGGAGGCATTATCTTTTCAGTCATGATACACAAATTGACAGCATTTGAGCATATTAGGATTAGAACACCAATTTCCATGATGTAATGCTAAACATGACTGTTCACATAAATGTATGAACATGAATGTTTTTTAGGCATAAGATTTAAAATGTACTTACATATGTCTTTATTAGTTCTGCAGTGTTTTTCTTCATTAACTTGCTGAGCTTCACACCTTTGTGAATAGTTTTATTGCAGCTCTCCTTGCATGGAATTGTTGTGTTTACTAACTCAATGACAGTTAACAGAACAAGGGAGAGAAAGATCCCTGGGAATTATAGAAGAAACATCAGGATTAAGTTAAATTTCCATGAACAATAGATTAAAACACAGAAGTACTGGTGTAAATCATTTAGCTAAATAATTTACATTTAATATTTATTGATAATCACTTTCATAACTAGTATTTAGTGTCACTACCAGAGCACCCACATCTCTTGAATATACAGTAAGTAAATTTAATAAATCTCATTCATTAACATTAGTGATGTATTTAGTCATTGTGTCATTAGATAAAATTGTCCATTCAACCATTATGTTAAAGTGTGTCTGCAGTAGGTTTGTGTGCTATCGTGTAGTTGTTCTACTTACTAGATGTTGATTGTTGTCTGTGGCCCTGCCAAAACATGTTCCTATCATGACCATTCATTTCTCCATGCACAGAGGTTGAAACTAGTCATGGTCGCAGCCCGGCATAACATTTTAAAGACCTGAAACCACACATTTGTCATTGAAGGAAATGACGCAGCCAGCCTTGTGAGACAACAAGATTTCCCAGAATTTTTTTCTTCTTCTTCTTGCCTTTGCATCACATGCACTATGTGTAATGCTCCAGCCTCCTGAAGTTACTGATGACTTTTGCACACACTTTAAACATTTTACACCTTTTATACTAATATATACAATAATTTATATACACTAATTGAATACACTACACAAATTGAACACTTTATTGTAAGGGTGTGTTTTCATATGTACTTGATATGCTATCAGCTCATAGGTGAGATGATAGTTTGTCAGTCTCTATTTTTTTATTTACTTGTGTTACCATATATGATGTTACAATGAAACATCATATGATGATGTTTCATTACTAAAATTCTGAATACAGCAGTTCACCATTTACATATATACAGTCCAATTTGAATCTGCCTGTACTGCCATGAAGTTGTAAGATATTCTGTGATTATATGTGAGGAGGAGAAAGAACATCAGTCTCACAGCAATGGCTGCACATGCTATTTTATCTCTCTTCACTCTCAACTGGTGGTTTTCCTTATTTTATTCAACTGTTTTTTTTTTTGTTGTTTTTTTTTTTTTTTTTTTTTTAGTTATTTTATTTTTTATTTATTAACACATTTTATAATGTTTACTAAAGTAATTCATTCGTATAGAGGTGCATCATGAGTATAATTGAGTTCGAATGGGATAACATTACATCAACAAAATGTAGTTTAAAAAAATGATGCCATACTCTTAAACTGTGAAAGGTGGCTATAGAATATCTGTAATGTCATATTTTCTGAACTCCCAAGCATTTATTTTCTATTGATCAACAGGAAGCTGCTTTGCAACAGGAAATATGTTTCTCAATAACAAACTTTCATTAATGTTTTTGTAAAATATGACGCAAAGGCTTAGAAACCATCGTCATTAGAAGAATTATGTTGAAGGAAGTTGAATGGTCTTGCTTTACATTTGATTTTTTAGACCTCTTATTGCCCCGGATACAATGCATCACTAGTGTAATTTTTATCCTGTATGATAAATACTATTAATACATAAGGAGTGAATTAAAATACATTAAACTCAGCTAAGATTGTGGGGTCTCACTTCATAGCCACATGGGAAACCCCTAGGCTAAAAGCATAACTGTAGCCTGCTTACAGTTTAGACAAAAAATGTTTTCACTGCTATTTCTGGTGAATTTGAGTGACGTTTGCACCAATAGATTTCATTTCATGCAATGTCTGAGGTTCATGCCAAGTCTGAGGTTGCTGTGGTCAGCAGCTAAATTGTGTGTATGGAGGGGAACTCTTGTGTCTTCTCAGCAAAATGCAGATAAAACAAGCAACAGCCGCTCAACTCCAGGTCATGGTACTTTCCAGGTTTGTCTAAGGATTTGTGCAAGAAGCTAGCAGAGACTTCAAGAAAATACAACATGTAAAATAAATAAAATAAATCAGTCTATAGCCATCCACTTTCTCCCCCAATGAAATCCTTTGCGTTGGCAGTGTGTTTCAGATTATTGTCTTGCTGCATGATGAAGTTCCTTCTGATTAGTTCGAGTGCATTTCCTTCTGAATTCATTCTGCTGTTACCATTATGAGTTAAATCAATAAAGATTAATGAGCCCATTCCAGAAGCAGCCATGCAAGCCCAAGCCATGACACTACTGTGTTACCATGTTTCACAGATGAACTTGTATGTTTCTCTACAATTTGGCCTTTCCATCACTTTGTTAGAGGTTAAACTTGGTTCCAGAAATTTTGTGCCTCATTTCCATATTTTTTGTGAAATCTAATGTGACCTTCCCATTCTTACTATTGGTAAGAGTGGATAGCATCTTGTAGTATGGCCTCTATACTTCTGCTCTGGAAGTGTTTTTCAAATGGTGGATTGTGCTACCTTCACCCCACCCTGTGGGTTCTTTTTTCTTCATGACTCTCACAATATTTCTGTCACCAACTACTGTTGTTTTTCATGTAGGTTTTTAAGTCTTTACTTTTTAACAACAAATGCAGTCTTCACAGACAAATCCCGTGGCTCAAACCAAGCATAGACATTCAGAGCTATTAATTGTTTAAACAATCAGTCTAACAGGGCACTCTTGGGCAACAAGAAATACCTGTTAGTCAGATGTTGCAAGCAAATTTTTCTGTATCCTGTAGTGACATTATCCATCCATCCATCCATTCATCTTCTACCGCTTACTCCTTTTCAGGGTTACAGGGAGCCTAGAGCCTATCCCAGGGAGCATCGGGCACAAGGCGGGGTACACCCTGGACAGGGTGCCAGTCTATCACAGGGCACAATCACATACACACTCACACGCCCATTCATACACTACGGACACTTTAGACACACCAATCAACCTACCATCCATGTCTTTGGACTGGGGGAGGAAACTGGAGCACCCGGAGGAAACCCCCGCAGCACGGGGAGAACATGCAAACTCCGCATACACATGGCCCCAGCGGGAATCGAACCCCGGAGGTGTGAGGCGAACGTGCTAACCACTAAGCCGCCGTGCACCCCTAGTGACATTATATTTTTTACAATGTGAAAACAGACTCTTAAAACAGATGTGTTAAAAAAATAATACACCATGTGTTAATTTTGAACACATTTCTGTGTGTTCTTAAGGACAACAACATGTGTTACTAAATTTAACACATGCTGTGTGTTAGTACATTTCCACATAATGATGTGTGAAAAAATAACACACAGATGTGTTGCTTATACTTTTTTCCCTACAATTATCTTAAAATGCAATTTGTTTGTATGCTAAAATTCTACTAAAATACTCACAAAATAAACAATTGCATGAAATTCAGGTGACATTTATTAAAATCATTAAAATATTTGACAGATGTAATTATTTTCCTTTGAAAAGCTGTAAAAGAGCAAAAAGAGCGCTGGTTAGTTGTTAGTTACAAAATATGGACAAATGCCTTTGGACTTCAACTGAGAAATTGTGTTACAGAATCCCAAATTGTGTAATTGAGTGGAGGAAATGTGACCTCAACTCTCCCAATGAACAAAATGGTGCTGTAGACTTTCCAGGTAAATCTAGCTGACTTGCAAATATTTATTTTCCAGCCTTTAGCACATCACCACCATTTTTTTGCACAACCTAATTAATTTAACCTACATTACAGAGATAGTGGAAAGCATTACAACCTAATCCCCATCCTCTCTTTTTGTCACGTTAACCTTGTGAAGAACTTTTGGCCTCGACATTACTGAGCTATCTAAGTTCTATTAGCCACTGACTGCATCTATTAACCAGCATTACCATTCGCCAAATACATGACGAAACATGGCCCTAACCCATCCTCCTAATGCTAATTACTACAGCTTGCCTTGTCCAAAACACTTGCTAAATGTAATTAATGCTAACCCAGTCTCTGTATTACATCATTGTGAATAAGTATCTCAAAAAGGTAATGGGAATATCTAACACTACTGTGAGCTGTATGCTAAAGTAATGTTATCAGCTCAAGTGAGCGTCTAGGTTAGCATCACTCCTCCCTACTGTGATTGGTGACAGCATTCAGCTAGCTAACCCTAACTCGGAGCCTCAGATAAGATGCAGACCCAGAGAATTATATAATAACCTCAGTCCATATTTCACAGCCAACATAAACACATGATACTAGTAGCATAACGCCAACACTGAGGAAGCAGTACATGATATTCATTTTTGAAGCCGTCACTATAGGTAAAGTTTATCATCACTAGCTGAGTTACTGTTTTACAATGAATACATTTTCGAGAGCTCCCTGCCTAAATATCACAAAATCTGCCAGGCATTTTCAGCAGCATTATAGTGATGACCGCTTACCAGTGGTCACAATCAAAAGGTCAAAGAAACGAACATTCTGTTTGAGGCGAGTTCAGAGTTGGATGATGACTTTGGCAGTGCAGTCCGCAACATGATTGGTAAATAGTTTAACATAAGTAATAATATAAAACATGTATAGGATATTAACACATCCTTTCTGAGAGTGTAGTAATATTATCTGCAAGAGCATCAAATGAAAGACTGGAGTTAATAATCACACCTAGTCTTTAACTGCTGCGCATGATGGAACATAAAGGCCATCCAGGGATACTATGTAATCAGAAAGCTTATTTCTAGCTTCATTTGGTCCTAGTACAAGCAGAAGGAACAGCACCAGTTACTTTCAAGGCAGCAGCTGTATGGAGGCCCTCAGTGTATGCAAATCAGTATAATCAGGCCATTATAGGTGCAACAAATTTGGGTGAAGGGTAGAGACTCTCATGTCAAGGCCACATTTGTATGAAATTATTGTGTTTGGCATTTTAACAAACAAGTGCCCATCTACCTTGGTATTTACCCAGATTAGACTGTACATATGTGTAACTTCACATTAAAAAAAGATCAAACACACCTTCTCTTAATCTCTTCACCACACAGGAAATGCTTGAGTGAGCAAATTCCCCAGCATTTCTGAGAAAATACATACAAAATAAGGAGCAAACAAGCAAGATTTTGTTTCAGTTTAATTCACTTCATCATTTAATTTGATGCAAAGGCCAAGTGAGGTCACTAAGGTATATAGGTATGTATGTACAAACTTTATTTTAAAAGACAAATAACATACAGAGAAACAGCACACAAAACTGGAAGTGTGCAGAAATACATGACAGTTGCATTGAGCACTAATTTATCACCTTAAATCGTGTCCTTTTCAGCACAGATTTAGTTAATTATGACCAAATCAGTCAAACGCATGAACCAATAATAATAGTAAATTCAGGTAGGAAAACTATCCACATACAGTGATATTCCTGAATTTAAGTGGATCATATGGATTGTGTCCAGAGCAAGTATGGTGTGGTCAATCATCATTTGAGGTTCAATGGGCTCATTGGACAATCTCTGTTGCGTATTAATACTGCATTTCTGGTATTTTAACTACATTTGCAATGTTGGTATTTTGCATTTGGTATCTATCTGCAAGAGCACCTAAAGATGAAGAAGCCATTATCTGTCACATATACTGTACATTTGTGAAATTCTTTTCTGCACATACCCTAACTTGTTAGGAAGCTGGGGTCAGACATGATATGGCACCCCTGGAGCAGAGAGGGTTAAGGTCCTTTTTCAAGGCCCCAACAGTGGCAGCTTAGCAGTGCTGGGGGTGGAACAAACCTCAGACCTTCTGTTCACTAACCCAGAACCTTAACCACTGAGGCAGCACTGCCCCTGGGTCATTCCATCTCAAGTGGTCCAATACAGGTTGCTTGACCATTTTAAATTTTCTTAATGTTTTTGAGTGATTACCTCTATGTATTGGCATTGCAAAACCACCATTTTTTTACTTGGTTTAACCATGACAGACACCTTTGTGTAATGGCACACACCAAGTTTTCGTTGTACAGCTGTTTACAGAAACCTTAACATCTCAGCTCAGGATGGTCCTAGCACCTTGGAACATAAACTGATGTCTAGAGCACATTACAAGGTACATGCACATACATAAGCACTTTGCACATTCTTGTTCCTTAGACTTAGAACTTAAGTCCTAATGTAATGCTCAAGATTGCTCATAGTTCCACAATTAGGTTAAATTTATAATGGGAAGGGTCCAAGTCTCAATCTTTATTTTTTTAGGGGGTACCTACATAAGTATAGTAGCATTAGTATCATATGTAAAGTATAGTATAGCAGAACATTCCAGGTTTGAGACTTCTATTTTTTTATGGAAGCAAGAAAGTGCAAGTTTTTAAAAATCCTCTCACTTTCAGGTTGAATATCTCTGGCGGGGGACCAGATGTGAACCTAAACTTTTCAAATAAATAAGTACCCTATAGCATTCTGCTGTAAAAAATAAATAAATAAATAAATAAAATAAAATAAAAAATAATGAGTTTGAGATTCCACTGGTTACAGAGCTAGGGCTAGTAGAACTCTGGGGTTAGGGTTAGAATTTTGATAACTGAACAGATGTAATATGAGCATAAAAATAATTCAAATAAACAATATTTAACAGTAGTTATGTTTATGATTGACATCCACTAGCTTATGGTTTTCGGTGGGGTCTAAAATGTTACTCCATTTGATATTGAAAACAGTGAAGCATGATCTATCACAGGGTTCTTCAAATCTGCACAGTTTAGCTCCAACCTCTAAACTCACCTGCCTGTAATTTTCATCACATCCTACCATTGGAACACCATAACACATTTTCTTATGAGCTGTAATCACTTACTGCTTTTATCAAAGGAGAAACAACACCATAACTCTGTTTATGCATTTATGACACTGTTCATTCCACTGTAATTCCATATTTCTATAAAATATATTCACACATACAGTAACAACTGTAAACCTGTACCCGTACAGTACCAACTATGCTATATACATAATACTATAGTGGACTTATTTCTGTGAAGATGTCATGTTCGTATCTGGTCCCCCACCAGAGATATTCAACCCAAAAGTGAGGGGAATTTTTTTTTTTTTTTAAATTGCACTTTCTCAGACCCATAAAAAATAAGAGAAGTCTCAAACCTGAAATGTACTGCATGCACATTATACTTACCTAAGTACCCCCTAAAAAGTTAAGCCTGAGACTTCCTGAGACCCTCCCTATTATAAATCAACTTTAAATGTGGAAATGTGAGCAATCTTGAGTGGAGCATCTGCCATACAAGTCCCTGTGTGTGACCTGTTACTGTAGAAAAAACAACGTATTAGAGCAAGCACAATATAAACATCATTCATGTTACAGCCGAGCCAGAAATACTGTCTGAGCCATGCTATTATATGAAATTAATCCCCAACTTCTGACCAGTCAAATACTGAACTGCACTGTGGTATAAGTAAGAATACCTCTAAGATCACTTCTAGCAAGCTGGAGAAAGACTCCAAATTGCAGGCTTCATCATACACTGTATCCTCAATGTACAGCTCGGCTCAACCACACTCAAATCAACCAGGACAGCCAGGAACCTTGGGGTGATTTTTGATGACAGCTTGACATTTACAGATCATATTTCAATAACTGCACGGTCCTGAAGGTTCATTCTGTACAACACCAAAAAATCAGACCCTATCTCACCGAACAGGCTACACAGCTACTAGTACAGACTCTTGTCATATCAAAACTAGACTACTGCAACTTTCTACTCCCGGGCCTCCCAGCCAGCTCCATCAAACCTCTTTAGATGATTCAGAATGCAGCAGCATGCCTCGTCTTCAACCAGCCCATAAGAACCCATGTCCCACCCCTCTTCAACTCCCTCCACTGGCTTCCTGTAGCTGCCCGCGTCAAATTCAAGGCCTCGATGCTCACATGTACAAGACCTTGTCTGGAACAGCACCCCGCTACCTCAACACTCTCCTGAAGGCTTACGTTCCCTCACGTAATCTGCGATCGATTAATGACCGACGCTTAGTAGTGCCTACTCAGTGTGACTCAAGGTCCCTTGCAGAACCATCACACTAACTGATCCTCAGTAGTGGAATGAACTTCCAACCACAATCCAGACTGCAGAATCTCACTATCTTCAAAAAACAGCTAAAGACCCACCTCTTCCGTGAACACTTAACTAACCTCTAAAACGCCAACCCCACATTATCCTTTAAAAAACAAACAAACGACAACAACAACAACAATAAAACCTTACTCTGGCACTTACACCTTTACTCTGCGCACTTTGCTTTTCTAGAACTTTTAAAAATATTGTTTAGTAGCACTACTTGTATTGTTCTCCGCTTGTTATCTCTTTGCTTGTATTTTCTAATTTGTAAGTCGCTTTGGATAAAAGCCTCTGCTAAATGAATAAATGTAAATGTATACAGGAAAAAAATACCTATGTAACAGAAAGGAACACCCATGCAAACATTGTATCTTAGACCACACAGTTCAATGTAAAGTAGCAATGCCTATCATGATGCTAACAAATAGGGTTAGGGCTTTGAAGCATCACTAGTTACTAATGTAATGTAATGTAATTATGCTTTTCAACTATTGGCAAAATACAAATTACTGCAAACTCTCTGGAAATTTACTAACACATTGACACCACTACATTGTCACCTGAAAATTTAAATAATATTTTCAAATTTGATTGGTTACACTGTTAGTTAAAATTGTATCATATTGTGTGGAACCCTGAGATTTACATTCTAGACAGGAAGTACGCCTATTTATGTTTACTGTAGGACTGAGTCTACATCTACATTAATCCAGGTAAAATTGAAAATGCAGCTTTTTCTCTGTTCTTCCATCCACACTGTGATGGCATTTTTGTCCAGCGAAATCCTGAGTTTTTTGAAAATAGATGAATTTATAAACGACCTTTTCGCGTTGTATTGTGGACTGAGAAAATTGATTTATTCAAAAACGATGATGTATTTTTAGTCACGTGACTCCGTTTGCGACCCATTCAACTCAAAACAAACAAAACAGAGGACGATGTTGTGCTGCAGTTGTGGTGCCTGCTATCCAATTTGATAGCTTTATTAATGATTAATGTCACTTTGTACAACCTTCAGATTGCATTTTTAAATAAACCCCTTACGGAAATGATGCAGGCTAGAGCTTCTTACGTTTTTACGTATGTGTAGTATAGGGATGTGAGCATTTTCAGATGTTTCAGTGTGGTCAAGCAATTTTTGTAAAACGTTTGATAACGCCAGTGTAGACGGATATCTATCCGAATTAATGTACAGTAGACATAGTCTGAGTTAAATTTAATACTGGGGTGTTAGTTAATTGCCAGTTTGGGCTTTGTGGTCTCACTGTAGTTTTGACATATGCTTTTGTGTGTCTTGCTACTCAGAGAAATCTGAATGAACTACCAGAAAATATTAAAGTGGCCGTTTTTTTCGTGAACTTGGGAACAAAGACCACACTAACAGATAGGAAAGGTTTGACTTTGTAGTAATAAAGCGGTGTGCATATTAATAGCTCAAAGCAGAAGAGTCGGTCTCTACATGTATCTTTCCCCGGTATGTTTGCGCCGGGCATTGCATAATTCACCCTTTCCCACCGGATCCGTTCCCCTCCGCCTCTTCCTCTCCCCCGTCCTCCTCCTCACCTCTCCCCTGATATTCCTCTCCATAACGCATCTTTTCTCTCTCTCTCTCTCTCTCTCTCTCTCTCTCTCTCTCTCTCTCTCTCTCGCTCGCTCGCTCGCTCGCTCGCTCTCATATCCCTCATCCTCCTCCTCGGCGTTCCGCGCGACGTGCGCCGCCATGCAGCGTTCGTTCGCGGTCAGGAGTGCCGCGCGACGCCCGTGATCAACGAAAGCTGAACTCCGCGGGTTGGGGAGGGGAGGAAACGGAGCGAGGTAGAGGATGCCGCGCGCGAACTATGCCTTACGCGGGACGCAGGGAGACGCAACAGCATCATCATTGTCGGCGGCAGCAGCGGCATTATCCTCCTCCTCATCAACAGCATCCTCATCCTCAGCAGCACCGGCGGCAGAGCGCGCGGCTGGTGCCCACCCCGCAACATCATCCGTGGCTCGCGTGTTCGCTCCCCCCTTGCAGCAGAAGGAGGATGCTGGAGTGAGGGATGAGGCTCGAGACGGGCGCGCCGGGCCAGAGCCGCGGCCTGCTTCTTCTACCCGGAGCTGCGCGCGCCAACGCTAAAGTTACAGCCCCTGTAGCATCCGCACGCCCTTCGCCACCGTCGCACCGGCGTCTTCGGTAGGCTCTCCGTTCCGTTTTTCTGTCCGCTTTATTATTTCTTTGCATAAGAAGGAACAGGCCGCTCGCGCAGGCCCTGCATCTGTAGCTATGGCAACCACATCTTGTTAATAAGCCCTTTCCCCCTCTCATACTCTTCCTCCTCCCCCATTCACGTCTCTCTCCCTGTCTTTCATTTTTCTCTCGTCGTGTTTATATTAAAACGCGTTGAAAATATTAGTCCTTTTCCCCATTCTAGCTTTGTTAGGTGGTCATTTTGTTTGAGATTTTTCTTTCCATATCATGTATGATGTAATGTCTTTTTTTTTTCTTTTCTTTTTTTTTTATTCAAGTATGGTGCATGTCAGTTTGATTTTCCGTCAGGCCCATGTTAATTTGGTGACTTTTCTTTTGCCTTTGCTAATCCTTAAGAAAGGGATTAGTAATTTATGAATTAAATTACTAGGCCTAGTTATAATGTGGCTAGACATATTGAGGCTGTACCTTAGCTTAGTTTAGCTATTAGCTAATCCTCAGCGGTAGCTTGCAACTGACCAGCTGTTCATTCTTAAATTTGCTGGAAGGTGTAAGGTATTCATTTCCTTTCCAAGGTGAAAGCAAACGAAAAGCCGCTTGCATTAGAAGCTGTATGCTATGGTAATATCCTCAATTCATGCAATCGCTCTGGGCCATAAAAGCAGCTTAGAGATTCAACATTGACAGTGTATTTCAGTCCAGAACCTCTGACTTGGAACCATGACCAGGAGCTATGTGCATAGTATTTGCAATTTTGTGAGGATTTCTCTTTGCACTGAATTATCTTGACAGTCTAAAATGAATATATAAACCTTCATTGTTCATTCCACTTCATTCTGGATTTTGGTTGCTGCTGTCAAACATTTTATGTATGATACTCACCAGTCATCTGCCACACTTTTTAAAGGATTCTATGATTCTAGTTGACATTTCAAAATTTCTTATAGTCACAAAGGGTGGATAAGAGAATAACATTTTTATGTCTACAAGCGTGAATAAATTCATATGTGTGTTTGCTTGTACTGTAGGTCATCAGGCAGATCCAGGAGCATGAGCAGGACTCTGTGCGGCGGGAGCAGATGTCAGGGTACAAACGCATGCGGCGGCAGCACCAGAAGCAGCTGATCGCATTGGAGAACAAGCTGAAGGCTGAGATGGATGAGCACAAGCTCCGGCTGCAGAAGGAAGTAGAGACCCAGGCCAATAACACTTACATTGAACTGGAGCGGCTAGCCAAGAAGCAAGCTGCCCAGTTAGAAAAGGAGGTAAACTGAATCCTACGGTAGATCAAGAGGAACAGTGCATTCTTTAAAAGGTTTCATTAGTGCAAGGCCACTTCATGTTCAAGTTCAAGTTTTATTTGGATAATCAGTCATCAGGCATAATATATTTAATTGCCAAAATATATGCACAGTGCCCCCCCCCCCCCCCCCCCACACACACACACACACACACACACACATTATTTCTCTTTTTTATTATGTCATATCACCCTGCAGCTCTCCCCTGGTTTCCCATTGAAGCTAAACAGGGTTGAGCCTGGCCAGTACCTGGATGGGAGACCTCTTGGGGAAAACTAATGTTGCTGTTGGAAGTGGTATTAGGGAGGCCAGCAGGGGGTACTCACCATGTAGTCTGTGTGGGTCCTAATGCCCAGTATAGTCATTGTGACACTATACTGTAAAAAAAATTAAAAAATTATAGATGAGATGTTACCCGAGGTCCTGACACTCTGTGGTCATTCAAAATCCCAGGACTTTTCTTGTAAGGAGTAGGGGTTTAACCCTGGTGTCCTGGCCAAATTCCCCCCATTGGCCCCTATCTATCATGGCCCCCTAATGATCTCCATCACTGAATTGGCTACAACACTCTCCTCTCCACCAATAGCTTGTGTGTGGTGGGCGTTCTAGCGCACTTTGGTTGCCGTAGCATCATCCAGTTGGATGCTAAACACTGGTGGTGGTTGAGGAGATCTTCCCCCATACAATGTAAAGCGCTTTAAGTGTCTAGAAAAGCACTATATAAATCTAAGGAATTATTATTATTATTTATTTAATTATTTTTATTTTTTTATGTATGTATTGCACCATCAAATTTAAGTATATTAGAATGAGATTTTAGCAATCCAAATTCGAACTGAGTGTTCAGGCAAAAAGTGTCCAAGAGTCCAGCCACAAAACACTGAAGGTGTTACAGGGCTCACTAGCTGAAATAGGAGAACCTGTGCAGACCTCAACAACATCATCAGCTCTTCACAGATCGGGAGATTGGTCAGAAGAAAACCATTTCTGAGGAAGGGTATGTTAGAAAATCTGGGAGCTTTTGAAAAAAGATTTTGTGATCTGATGGGACAAATGTTGAGCCATTTGGTCTAAATCCAAAGGATAAAGTTTGGCCTAAAGATGTAGGGCAAAAAATTTTTCCAACAGGACAATAAACCAAAGCACAGGGCAAAAACTACAAAGGAATGACTTTGAAAAAATGAAGGCTTGTGTTTTGGAATAGCTGAGTCAAATCCCATACTTATATCCAATTCAAAACCTGTGACATGACCTAAAAATTGCTGTTCACCAACATTCTGCATATAACTTCACAGAGTTGGAGAAAATCTGCATTGAGGAATGGAAGAAAATGTCAAAATCAATATGTTCAAAGCTCACACGTCCGAAACAACTCAAATCTGTAATTGCTGAAATAGGACAGTTCACACTAAGAGGGTGAATACTTCTCAATTACTTTTATACTTATCAAATACTTTTATTTCTGTAGAGAGTCACTTCAAAGGTAGCAGTGAAATATCCTATTCTGATATGCTTAAAGTTGATGTTGCAATACCGCACAAAGAGAAATAATTATTGGAGTTTAATATATTCTGGAGGCACTCTATGTAACTAAATGGTAGCTTGCGTTTATCTTGCCTGTGCATATAAGATCTATTTCTTTTTCTATAAATATTATGCTTGTTTTTATAGGATATATCATAACATTATCTAATATTTTGTAAATAAACAATGTTATGAAATATAAGATGTACAATGCATCCAGAAAGTATTCACAGCGCTTCATTTTTTCCACATTTTGTTATGTTACAACCTTATTCCAAAATGGATTAAATTTATTATTTTCCTCAAAATTCTACAAACAATACCCCATAATGACAACGTGAAAGAAGTTTGCTTGAAATCTTTGCAAATTTATTAAAAATAAAAAACAAAAAAGCACATGTACATAAGTATTCACAGCCTTTGCTATGACACTCAAAATTGAGCTCAGGTGCATCCTGTTTCCACTGATCATCCTTGAGGTGTTTCTACAACTTGATTGGAGTCCACCTGTGGTTAAATTCAGTTGATTGGACATGATTTGGAAAGGCACACACCTGTCTACATAAGGTCCCACAGTTAACAATGCATGTCAGAGCACAAACCAAACCATGAAGTCCAAGGGATTGTCTGTAGAGCTCCGAGACAGGATTGTATCGAGGCACAGATCTGGGAAAGGGTACGGAAATATTTCTGCAACATTGAAGGTCCCAATGAGCACAGTGGCCTCCGTCATCCATAAATGGAAGAAGTTTGGAACCACCCGGACTCTTCCTAGAGCTGGCCGCCCGACCAAACTGAGCGATCGGGTGGTCACTCTAACAGAGCTCCGGCATGTCTCTGTGGAGAGAGGAGAGCCTTCCAGAAGAATAACCATCCCTGCAGCACTCCACCAATCAGGCCTGTATGGTAGTGTAGCCAGACAGAAGACACTCCTCAGTAAAATGCACATGACAGCCCACCTGGAGTTTGCCAAAAGGCACCTGAAGGACTATCAAAACCATGAGAAACAAAATTCTTTCGTCTGATGAAACAAAGATTGAACTCTTTGGCCTGAATGGCAAGTGTCATGTCTGGAGGAAACCAGGCACCACTCATCACCTGGACAATACTATCCCTACAGTGAAGCATGGTGGTGGCAGCATCATGCTGTGATCCATCATGCTGTGGAGATGTTTTTCAGTGGCAGGAACTGGGAGACTATTCAGGAATGAGGGAAAGATGAATGCAGCAATGTACAGAAACATCCTTGATGAAAACCTGCTCCAGAGCGCTCTGGACCTCAGACTGGGGCGAAGGTTCATCTTCCAATGACCCTAAGCACACAGCCAAGATAACAAAGGAGTGGCTACAGGATAACTCTGTAAATGTCCTTGAGTGGCCCAACCAGAGCCCAGAACCCGATTGAACATCTCTGCAGAGATCTGAAAATGGCTGTACATCGATGCTCCCCATCCAACCTGATGGATCTTGAGAGGTCCTTCAAAGAAGAATGGGAGAAACTACCCAAAAATATGTGTACCAAGCTTGTAGCATCATACTCAAAAAGACTTGAGGCTGTAATTGGTGCCAAAGGTACTTCAACAAATTATTGAGCAAAGGCTGTGAATACTTATGTAAATGTGCTTTTTTTGTTTTTTATTTTTAATAAATTTGCAAAGATTTCAAACAAACTTCTTTCATGTTGTCATTATGGGGTATTGTTTGTAGAAGTTTGAGGAAAATAATGAATTTAATCCATTTTGGAATATGGCTGTAACATAACAAAATGTGGAAAAAGTGAAACGCTGTGAATACTTTCCGGATGCACTGTATCTGCAATTCACTAACAAATAATGGACTACTAGATTGAATTGGGAAATTCAATAGATTTAAGGTAATCATTGACCAGTTAGGCTTTATCCCAAAACAGATGAAGGCATCAGCCACAGAGGAGAAGAGAATCCAGCAACAAATCTTGGTCCAACAGAAGAAGGAGCTGACCACCTTCTTGGACACACAGAAAAAGCAGTATAGACTGTGCAGGGACAGGATGAAGGAAGTGAGTGGTGTTCAGTCAAAAGTTCTCCTGCTACACTCTGCATTATGATTTTTAATTATGAGGAAGCCAAAAATATGCAATGTGTATTAGGCATTCAGTCATGTCCTTTAAACATAAGCTTCATTATAATAGTTAAAATTCTTTAAACTTGTTTTTATATTTTACCTAATTTTGTCCAAATTTACTCATAGACAATTTCACATATACCAGTTGGAGGGTGAAAGCTGAGCTGCTACAATGCTAACTAACATTTGTGAAGCCAGACATCTTTTTGAATGTCTGCTTGTGCGACATCATACAGTAGGTGTTGAGTGTTAACTGCTCTATCCTACATACATGAGCAAACAGACACTTATGATTCGCTAGCATTTCACTAATCACATGACAGATGGAGAAGAAAGCAAGGCTGTATTTCCTGCCCAGAGAGCAGGGCCAGTTATGTTCTCTTTGACAGCCAGCAATGTATGTCTGTGTTATGGAAACCTTAATAGTCATGCAACTCAGGGCTCAAAACTTTGTTAATTTTTTTTTACATACAACTGTAGGCTGGCATGATTGTGCAGTGGATAGCGTTGACCCCTCACAGCTCCAGGATCCCTGAACTCGGGTTTACTGACGTCTCCAGGCTAAACCCTGAGCTTGGCTTACACAATGTCTGTGCATGTTCTCTCCATGTCCACATGGGTCTCCTCTTGGTTCCCACCTTCTAAAAATAAATTGCCCTTAAGTGTGCATAAATGTGTGAATGTGTGTGCATGGTGCCTTGATATCCAGGGTGTATTCCCGCCCATGCCCAGTGTTCCAGGGACAGATTTTGGGTCCACAGTGATCTATTTCAAGTGGCTATTGAAAGTCAGTGAGTGAGTATAATTGGCTTGAATGTGCCAATACTTCTGCAGGAGATGAATGAGGACCTTAGCACACCAAAGGAGGAGAAGCAGGAGAGGCTGTCACGCCACAAGGAGACAATGCAGCGCTCACAGGCCGAGGAGGAGGCACAGCTGCTCAACCAGCAGAGGCTCATCTATGAAAGAAGCTGCCGTGCTCTGAAGAGACGAAGCCTCATAAAAAAACATGAGTTTGAACAGGAACAGATACGGGAGGTAAGTTGTGAAGTGCACATATTTAATTTCTAGCAAACTTTCTTTTTCCAATCGTGCCCTGTCTTACTATGTCATGGTGGGAGTTAGAGAAGGATAATAAATAGTTAGTGCAGTGAAGAAAAAGCCTTTCACATCTGTGAAATACAGTAAATATATTAATTACTTTTGACAACATGTACAACCCCAATTCTAAAAAAGTTGGGAAGCTGTGTAAAATGTAAATAAAAACAGAACGCAATGATTTGCAAATCTCATAAACTCATATTTTATTCACAATAGAAAATAGAACATATATCAAATGTCTAAACTGAGGAAATGTACCATTTTTAGGAAAAAAATAAGGTAATTTTGAATTTGATGGCCGCAACACGTCCCAAAGAAGTTGGGACCGGGGCAACAAAAGGTTGGAAATGTAAGTGTTACTAAAAAGAAACAGCTGGAGGAACATTTTGCAACTAATTAGGTTAATTGGCAACAGGTCAGTAAATGATTGGGTGTAAAATGAGTATCTTAGAGAGGCAGAGTCTCTCAGAAGTGAAGATGGGATGGAATCTGGATGTAAGCATGCTCTAAATCCTGTATATACCTTTCAGTATGGATGGTGCCTTTCCAGATATAAAAGCTGCCCATTCCATAGTCACTAATGTACCCCTATACCAATAGAGATGCAGGCTTTTGAACTGAGCGCTGATAAAAAGCTGGATGGTCCCTCTCCTCTTTAGTCATCTTTAGTTTAGAGGACGAGGCGTCCATTGTTTCCAAAAAGAATTTCAAATTTCATTTCGTCTGACCACAGAAGTTTTCCACTTTGCCTCAGTCCATTTTAAATGAGCTTTGGTCCAGAGAAGAAGGCAGCGTTTCTAGATTATGTTCACATATGGCTTCTTCTTTGCATGATTGAGCTTTAACCAGCATTTGTGGATGGCACGGCAAACTGTGTTCAGAGACAATGAGTTCTGGAGGTGTTTCTGAGCCCTTGCAGTGATTTCCATTACAGAATCATGCCTGTTTTAATGCAGAGCCGCCCGAGGGCCCGAAGATCACAGGCATGCAATATTGATTTTTGTCCTTGTCCCTTGCGCACAGAAATTTCTCCAGATTGTCAGAATCTTTTGCTGATATTATGTACTGTAGATGATGAGATTTTCATAGTCTTCACAATTTCACATTGAGGAACATCATTCTGAAATTGTTCCACAAATTGTAGACATAGTTTTTCGCAGATTTTTGAACCTCTGCCCATCTTTACTTCTGCCTCTCTAAGATACTCTTTTTATACCAAATCATGTTACTGACCTGTTGCCAATTAAGCTCCAGCTGTTTCTTTTTAGTAACACATAATTTTCCAGCCTTTTGTTGACCCGTCATAACTTTTTTGAGACGTGTTGTGGCCATCAAATTCAAGATTACCTTATTTTTTCTTAAAATGGTACATTTCCTCAGTTTAAACATTTGATATATTTTCTATGTTCTATTGTGAATAACATATGGGTTCATGAGATTTGCAAATCATTGCATTCTGTTTTTATTGACATTTGACACAGCGTCCCAACTTTTTTAGAATTGGGGTTGTAAGATTTAAAATATATATATATATATATATATATATATATATATATATATATATATATATATATATATATATATATATATATATAATTGGTTGCAGCCCAGAGCAGGTTTCTTTCTATCATGTTGCTCTTACAACTTTAAGAAAGTGTTTGCCTTTGTATCCCAGGAGCTGAACAAAAAGAAACTGCAAAAGGAGATGGAGCATGCATTGATGATCCGGCAAGATGAGTCCACACAGGACATGGAGCGACGGCAGTTGGAGTGTCTGCACAGGCTTCGCATGGAGCTAATCCGTTTGCAGCATCACACTGAACTGGAGAACCAGGAGGAGTACAACAACCGACGCCAGAGAGAGCTGCACAGGAAACATGCACTGGAGCGCCGACAGCAGCCCAGAAACCTCAAGGTTCATGTAGTACCTAGTTCATAATGCCTAGGAGGAGTGAAATATTTACAACATGGTCATATACAGTATCTCACATAAGTGAGTACACCCCTCACATTTTTGTAAATATTTGATTATATCTTTTCATGTGACAACTCTGAAGAAATGACACTTTGCTACAATGTAACGTAGTGAGTGTACAGCTTGTGTAACAGTGTAAATTTGCTGTCCCCTCAAAATAACTCAACACACAGCCATTAATGTCTAAACCGCTGGCAACAAAAGTGAGTACACCCCTAAGTGTAAGTGTCAAAATTGGGGCCAATTAGCCATTTTCCCTCCCTGGTGTCATGTAACTTGTTAGTGTTACAAGGTCTCAGGTGTGATTGGGGAGCAGGTGTGTTAAATTTGGTGTCATCGCTCTCACACTCCCTCATACTGGTCACTGGAAGTTCAACATGGCACCTCATGGCAGACAACTCTCTGAGTATCTGAAAAAAAGAATTGTTGCTCTACATAAGGATGGCCTCCGGCTATAAGAAGTTTGCCAAGACCCTGACACTAAGCTGCAGCATGGTGGCCAAGACCATACAGCGGTTTAACAGGACAGGTTCCACTCAGAACAGGCCTCGCCATGGTCGACCAAAGAAGTTGAGTGCACGTGCTCAGCGTCCTAACCAGAGGTTGTCTTTGGGATATAGATGTATGCGTGCTGCCAGCATCGCTGCAGAGTTTGAAGGGGTGGGCGGTCAGTCTGTCTGTGCTCAGACCATACGCCGCACACTGCATCAAATTGGTCTGCAGGAAGCCTCTTCTAAAGATGATGCACAAGAAAGCCCGCAAACAGTTTGCTGAAGACAAGCAGACTAAGGACATGGATTACTGGAACCATGTCCTGTGGTCTGATGAGACCAAGATAAACTTATTTGGTTCAGATGGTGTCAAGCGTGTGTGGTGGCAACCAGGTGAGGAGTACAAAGACAAGTGTGTCTTGTCTACAGTCAAGCATGGTGGTGGGAGTGTCATGGTCTGGTGCTGCATAAGTGCTGCCGGCACTGGGGAGCTACAGTTCATTGAGGGAACCATGAATGCCAACATGTACTGTGACATACTGAAGCAGAGCATGATCAGTATGCAGTATTCCAGCATGATAACGACCCCAAACACACCTCCAAGACGACCACTGCCTTGCGGAAGAAGATAAGGGTAAAACTAATGGACTGGCCAAGCATGTCTCCAGACCTAAACCCTATTGAGCATATGTGGGGCATCCTCAAATGGAAGGTGGAGGAGCACAAGGTCTCTAACATCTACCAGCTCCGTGATGTTGTCATGGAGGAGTGGAAGAGGACTCCAGTGGCAACCTGTGAAGCTCTGGTGAACTGCATGCCCAAGGCAGTGCTGGAAAATAATGGTTGCCACAAAAAATATTGACACTTTGGGCCCAATTTAGACATTTTCACTTAGGGGTGTACTCACTTTTGCTGCCAGTGGTTTAGACATTAATGGCTGTGTGTTGAGTTATTTTGAGGGGACAGCAAATTTACACTGTTACATAAGCTGTACACTCACTACTTTACATTGTAGCAAAGTGTCATTTCTTCAATGTTGTCACATTAAAAGATATAATCAAATATTTACAAAAATGTGAGGGGTGTACTCACTTTTGTGAGAAACTGCAGTTAAATTTGTAACTGCCATGAAAAGTTATAATAGGGTTAATAAGAATATGCAGTTATAGTTGGGGCAAGGGACAGGGCAAGTAGACAGTTTTTTTGTATATGAAATGAAATTCATATGAAATTCACCAGTGAATGAATTGTGAGTGAAATCAGGTTAATATTTGGCAGAACATTAGACTTCTTTCGTTTTTTTTAATTATATTATTTGCGTTGGAAATGAAGGCACCTCAATGGGAAAATTAACTTGTTTTCTATCTGTGAAAGGTTTTCTGTAAATATATACAGAATTTAATGATAATAATTCTGTAATTGGTTTGAATGTGATATTTTTTATGCTACACAAAACCCATTTTTTTCGTTCTGCCATAAAACCAGGCATTGGAAATGCAGATCAAAAAGCAATTCCAGGACACTTGTAAGGTTCAGAATAAGCAGTACAAAGCTCTGAGGAACCATCAGCTAGAGGTCTCCCCTAAGAGTGACCACAAAGCCCTGCTGAAGACTCTGAAGGAAGAGCAGACACGCAAGCTTGCTGTGCTGGCAGAACAGTATGAACAGAGCATTAACGATATGATGGCCTCGCAAGCGGTAAGAGACTCCCAGATTTGTTATAAAACAAGTTATAACCACTTAACTAGAAAGCTGATGTTTTGTAAAAAATGGCTGTATTTACAGCCAGTGAGAAAAGCATTACATTATTCAAGGTGTTACAAGATGTTTAGTACAAAATTTAAAATGTGCATGCTGCCTTCTAGGGGTCACAGCTCTTGTCATCACTGTTTGGTGATTTCCTTCCTGTTTGGTAATACACTTGATTTGACCATTTTTATCACAATTTAGTTGGAAATATATTTTATTCATAGCTAAATTAAATGTGAATTGTAGTGAGAGTGTAACAATGCTCAATGAGAGTGTTCCACTGAGCTGTCAGTGGCCGTGATGAATTTTTGTTATGCCAGAAAATTTAATTGGCTCTGTGAGGTATGTTAGCTTAGTTTGCAGAGGAAGTTAAAGTCTGTGCTATCACTCATGTGGAGTGGCTGCTCTGTAACAGTGCTGTTAGCTTTGTTGGATTTAATGTCTAGTGCCTTACAAGGCCCTCTGTGTCTTTCAGTTGTCCATAATTGTAATTCTCCATGGACATGAGCACTGGAAGTTGTGTCCTGCTGGGTGTAGGGTTCAGTAGGATTCATACTGTTTCCATTATTCGAAACCTGATCTACTGCCCACTAGTGGCAGTAACTAACATCCTAACAAAATATATAGAGAAATGGCTCCTGTTGTGTCATTTGTTCATTTATTAAAGCTTGTATTACTAATTGTTATTGCAGTTATTGCTGTAGTAACTTCTAAGGGTAGATGAAAACTGTATGTTAACACCATACTAACAAGAACCTTAGTTGCCTTAGAATTTGAAAAGGAATTATTTAATTTTTGAAATGATATTGCATAATGACTGATGCAATCAAGTGTTCAAAGTGTAAAGTTTCCAAGTGGTAGTACAATTCACACCTAAAAAACCAAAAAAAAAACAGAGTAAACAAGGTAAGAATTATTTTGTAAATAATAAAATTATCTGTGTTTGATATTAAGATAACTAACATTACGCTAACTGCTGTGTATAAATAATAAAATTAACTGTGTTTATTACTAGTAAGTAAACATTTGTAGGGCTGCAACTGACGATTATTTTCATAATCGGTTAGTTGGTCGATTATTATTATTATTATTATTATTATTATTATTATTATTATTATTATTATCGATTAATCAATTAATCTGACGGGGCGGGGCAAACTGTCAGTACATTTTTGTTTTGTTTATTTAAAATAAAATAATAAAAAATAATGCATAAATACTTATATATATATATATATATATATATATATATATATATATATATATATATATATATATATATATATAATTTATTTTATGGTGTTTATGCATTATTTTTTATGGATGCACAAAAAGCACAGAATTAAACTACAGTCCTAAATTAATAACGAACTTTCTCACTTTCACTGCACCTTGTGGTTTCTGTTGCTCGCTGTCTTTAGACATATTTTACTTGTGTTTACTGCACGTGATCAGCAACGCAGCCTCGTTACTAATACATCATTTCCGTTATAATAAATGACAGAAGTTACACTGCAAACGTGCAAATACAGCATATAATGACAATAAACTTAAATTAAACTAAACATTTTAAGCAACTTGCACCAGTTTCCCTGCCCCTTACACACAGTGGAGCACTTTGGGTATAAACATAACTTTGTGCTCGTGCAGCACTGTTTGATCTCCACGGTGTTTAATATAAAATGCATCCCTACCTTAGAGGACTTTCTTCCTCAGTCACGTGATGATTTCGCCTCTGTCTGTTGGTGAATGAGGTCGTGTTGGGAATAAAAGATAACGTTGACATAAACAGTAAACTGAAGAAAGTCAGTATTGTCTGTGACTCTGGGTGTCTGCTAATGCTAGCATGCGTATGACGTCATGTGCCATCGACTAGGAAGCGGCTTATACTTCCAGTTAGTAAAAAAACCTGCTAGTGATGTATTTGAGATGATATTACCTTTCTAATATCCACACAGTAGACAGTAGAGTGCACAGTTCATAGTGTAAGTGTACAGTACCTCATTTGGGACACAACTTCAGTATTTACTCTCTGAGGAGTGTTTTTGGAACAGAAGTAATGTAATGAGTAAATCTCCCCCGTGCTGCGCAGACCAACATACGATAATGAGATTCGTTGACAACGATTTTCATAATCGATTATTATCAATTTTATCGATTAGTTGTTGCAGCTCTTGTTTGATGGTAAGCGAGGTAATGTTATGCTAACCACTGTGTTACAAATACGTAGCAGAACGGTAATTTAGTACACTATAACTATTAAAGAAATAATATTTAATAAAAGTGGGATTATACCGCTACAGACACACGACGGTTGGTGACAGTTGAATTTGTATATTTCAATACCTGTGCGACTGATAAGTCGAAGACACATTTACCTTCCTTTTGCGTCTTTTTGTGCTTTGTGAATGACTCATTGAACTGATTCTTTAAAACTGAATCATTCATGACTAAAACATATCTTATTATCCTAAAATGAGCATGCCTACATAGCCACTAAAAGACTTCAGAAATAGTGTTTAAGCAGCATGTTTTAACTCACTCAAAGCAGATCTACCATTTTTTAAATTAATTTTGTCGACTACATAACTTGCAGAATTATTATTATTTTTAAACAGGAAATAAGAAATTGTCCTGCAGGATCGATTAAGTATTTGGGTAGTTTATTTTATTTCTGCAAAGTGAGTGCAGCAGTCTTGCAGTATTTTTCACTTGTGCAGTACATGTGCTGGACATTCCTGTATGTTTCTGTTGTACTGAAGGCTCCGTTCTAAAACCTGTAGGAATATCCTGCACAGTTTGTCAATGTGTCCTGCAGGATTTCATAATTTCTGCAATATACCAGAAAACATCCTGTAGAAAAATTAAAAATTAAAAATGTATTATTTTGATTTACTTTTACAAAAGCTTCCAAGGTGGAGATATTTAAAGAAATATATTTCATCCAGGCTAAATTTGTTTCTGAGTTATTCAAAAGACATCAAAATATCAGAATTTGGTAAATACAGATCTTGAATATTTTCAAGCCCATATGAATCCAAACATTTAAATGTAGCATCTGCTCTTCCTGGAGTAAAAACTGATTAACCCCAAACATCCAGGGATCAGCGGTTCTGCAGACATAAACACCTTGTTGATGAGAGAGGTAAACGGAGAATCACCAGACTGGTTCAAGCTGACAGAAATGATACAAAAACTCAGATAAATTTGTTCTGAAAGTGCCATCTAGGTGGATCTTTTACCACAATTACATTCATGTGACCAAATAAGTACACTCCATGGAAATTGTTGTTGTTTTTTTTGCATATTTGGACAAGCAAACATTTAAACATTTAGCAGAAATAACTTCTTGTAAGCATTACTACTGCTACTGTGGTCAAAAAACTCTATCTTTGATTTGTCTGTCCAGAGTACATTATTCCAAAAGGCCTGGTCTTTGCCTATATGCTCATTGGAAAACTGCAGTTTTACAAAGGCTTTTTCCTGGGACACCGCCCATGCAGAAATCTCTTTCTGATTGCAGAAGTAGGCACTTTGATACCAACAATTGCAAGTCTTACCAGCAAATCCTGTGATGAGATTTTGGGGTTCTTGGAGACTTGCATAAAACAGTCCTGTACAAATTGGCAGTTGTTTGAAATCTGTGCCATTTGTAGATTATTTTCCATACAGTGGAAAGATGTATTTCAAATAATTTGGAGATCTTTTTAAATCCCTCGCCAGACTCAGAAGCATCCACAACCTTTTTTTCTGAAGGCCCTATAGAACTCTTTAGATCTTGGCATAATGACATCACACACCATCAATATCAAAGGGAACACCAGACAATAGATATGAGAAGGGTATAAGACTGGTTCCTGCACCCAATCTTGAACACCTGATTCTAATTTTATGAATTTGGATGTGTGATAAATGTAGCGGTGTACTTACTGTTTCCATGTGACTGATCTGTTTTTTTTGTTCATTTAAAACTATAAAATGTTAATGTTATTTGATAGAGTGTATTAACTTTATTAAGTTGACTAAGTTTAAGGTTCAAAGAAGATCAAATGTTTGCTTGTCCAAATATGTCAGAAAAGTGATGATTTCCATGGGGTATACTTATTTTTTCACATGATTGTATTTCCTCAAACACTAAGCAAAATGGCACATGATCTGAGAGTACAATGTTACCATAGGAGCAGTTCTGTATTCAAGAGTATAATCCCACAGATACCAAAGAAACAATCTTTAGGAGAGTGTTTGTTGTATGTACTTGAAACACAAGTAGGCCCAACCATTTGGTTTCATTACTTTCCATATGTCTAACAGACCTAATTCTTTAACAAAGCAGTGAATTGAAGTGTCATAACTGGCCTCCTGGCCTATGAAAATCCATATGCTTCAACATATTCATAGCCTGTTTAATTTTTTTTTTGTTTGTGTAAACCTCTGCAGTTCCAAGATCTGCAATTATGCTTTACTTTCTAATGCAACAAATCACATTGGGATGTTACAACATACAGCCAACACATTGAACGTGTGTAAAAATAAACTCCATTTTCCCACTTACTTGGGAGTTCCCACCTCATGGCTCTACCTCCAGTTATTACCAGTGACAGTTCCACACAATGTGAAGATCAGTCTGTCCACCCTCTCCTCAAAAATGAACAGAAGAAAAAATTTACTCATTACTACTATTCATATAGCAAAACCTAATACTTGTCTGCAACATTTGAGATGTATCATTACTGTAATGCATCACAAAGCACCCAGATATATACTGATGCCATTATCTTAAGAATGTTTGAATAGTTATGCAGGTAAACACCAGGGATTAATAAGTCTATATTTAGATATCAAATATCCTGTCACTGGAACATTCCCATTTAGCTCTGACCTGCTTCTACCTTAACCATCTCAATGAAATCTTGTACCTCAGTCGAGCATTGAAGATTTGGGATCGCTCTTTGTACATTACCAGTAGTCTTGCTGGTGATATCACTCTGTCAGATCCCCAGACTCCATATCTGTTGATGAATCGGGATTCCACTGCTTGTGAATCCCCAAACAAAATGTCTCTCTTCGCTCAGGCAGCGTTGATTACCTTCACTTTATCCTTGTGGTTGAGGAACTTCATTATTACCATTCTCGGTGGGGCGTTAACATCCCTCTTCAGTCTGACTCGATGTGCGTTCTCTAAAAAAAACTTGGTTTTCAACCTCCAATATCTCTGAGATCCATTTTTACAAAAAGACCAAGGATCTGGTCCTTTTGCACACTGGAGCAGATTTAACAGCCTCAGGTTGTTCATTCATGATCAGGTTGTTTATTAAAGCCTTTATCTTCCGAAGTTTGTTTTTTTCTTCTACAGCGCATGTACCCTGGCCTGCAATCTGCATACCATTTTCAGCTTCAGATTGTAGATCTGTTTGTACTACCTGTTCAGTGCAGTCACTTAGCTCCTTCCTCATATCTACTACAGATGTCATAATTCCATCCAGACTGGATTTCATGGCATTACTTACAGCCCTATGGTGTCCCACTTCTGCACTTTCCAGCCTGTGCTGGCCCCTGCTCCCTCATCCACATCATTGTTAGTGTGCTGAGCTACACAACTAGCACCAAAGTTAGTTGTCTTTGACATTTAGATTTGCCTGATTTGCTAGAAGATACCATCATAGCATCTAAAAAAGAACCCTTATTTTTTTGCCGAATCAAGTATTTTGGTAGAAATTATCACAAGTTGTAGCAGAGCAGTACAAAACACGTCCTACTAGGCGGCGCCCATAACCGGAAGTCTCCACACCCAATATTTACTTAACCAAATAAAATATATGTAGAAAAAAGTGTATTGGGAAAATTATCTCCCTCTATCACTCTGGTTTCTTTTTTGTGCAGCTACGTCTGGAGGCTGAGCAGGAGGCCGAGTGCCAGGCTTTGAAGCGCCAGTTGCAGCAGGAAATGGAGCTTCTGGATGCTTACCAAAGCAAGACAAAGGCACAGGCTGAGGCCCAGCATGAGCGTGACATGCACCAGTTGGAGCAGAAAGCATCCTTGCGCAGGGCTCACCTGGAACAGAAAGTGAGCCTTGTTATTTTATATTAAAACACATAGATATTTAACAATTATCACATTTAACCAATAGAAAATATACACATGTACCATTCTAACCCAGTGGTTTTCAAAGTGGGGGCCAGCAGGGGGCGCCCGGGGGGGCTTCAACAATTTGGTGTGGAAAATAAATAAATAAATACATGATTTTTTTCTTTCTCACTCTCAGACAACCACACGCGCACACACACAATCAATTCCTAATGTAATGTAATGTAAAGATGTAAGATGTAATTATTAATAAAAAAAAAAGGGGGGATACATTGAGAATTCTGTATTTTTAATGTGTTTTAAAGACATCTTGCAAAAGGGGGGCCTGGGTCAAATTTTGGGGGGCCTTGCCCTGGAAAAGTTTGGGAACCCCTGTTCTAACCTATAGATTGACTGTTTTAGTCTTAGGCCTACCACAGTTAAAATGTGCAAATTTTGAAGTATTTTTGTAAATATATATAATGCAAGCATTGAAAAATGATTTTGTATGTGTTGCCCTACATATATATTTTTTTAATCTATCATATTAAAGCATATGTTTTTCCTAAAAACACCTGGAACATGCAAATAAAAATCCACTACATTTTGACTGCAGATTGAAGAGGAGCTGGCTGCACTTCAGAAAGAGCGGACCGAAAAAGTCAAACATTTATTTGAGCGCCAAGAGCGAGAACTGGAGACCTTTGATGTGGAGAGTTCCCGATTGGGTTTTGGAAGCTTGGCCTCATTTGACTTTCCCAAGGAAGATGACAGATGATCAAGCCCAGGCTGGTGGGGCCATTTGATGCTGATGTCTCTGGATATGTTGTGCCTGTACTGTCCCTAACCAATGGATTTACTAAGAACACCTTTAAAGTGACCATGCTGTATCTGTCTTTTAAAATCTTAATTTACTAGCTTGAGGAACTTCTGGAATTGGAACGTAATTTGCAGTCAACACAAGTGACATAATGAAGCTCAGAAAGCAAAAGAGCTAAATATAGAAGAACAGACCTTTTCTCCACGCCGTCGACCCACTTTTGGTATTAAAATCAGTAATTCAGGATATTTTAGTACAGGTAAGCACTTTGATATGTTTAAGTATGAACCCAAAATGTAAAGTGAACATATTGTGTGAAAATGCCTTTGGTGTTATCGAAGGACATTGCGACTGTAGAATGTGTCCTCCGTCTTCACCGTGGCTATTAGCTGTTTTTGTCTTTGTTTATCATGGCGAATGTGAATACTGTTTGTGAAAGCTGTATGCAAAGGCAGGTTTCTAAACAGTATCAGATTTTAAAACATAGTGACTATATTGAGAGCATTTAGTTACTTTCATATTGTGGTAGAATACACACCTCTTTTTTTAAAAGGGAAAAAACTAGGCACTATAATTTAATCATTGTTCAGTATCCTAAATTAATTGGCAGAATTTTTTTTTATTACTTCAACAAATCAATGCAGTCAGATTCCTTCCTGGTATTATTGCATGCACTTTAAAAGACAAATTCAGGTTGTGAAGTTGAGCATGGATCTGTCAGAGATTTTAGCTGTCTGTAAATAAAAGTGGTCCATAGCAGTTTTGTTTCATGGCTATTGATACTGAACATAAGCTTTATCTTTGATATGAAAGATCGCCAAATTGCCAAATGCCTTTAAGTTATGTTATGAATGTTTTAGTTTTCTTTCTTTTGCCCAAATGACATCATAGTTTGTTGAATTGTGACTCATTCAGTGTGATGTTATCAATGCTCTTGTACAGGTAAACAATGGTGCAATTTGTGTTGTAAAAATTTTTTATATAAATATTTGTATATGATAATCTAAATAGGGGTTTACACGTGTATTGGTCAACCTTTGCCAAAATAAATATGGGAAACCTATTCAGTGGTGACAGTGGAAGGCAAACTATTTTTTTAAGCAAAACAGGGAGAATTACCAGTTTCACTTGTAATTTGACAACAAAATCTATTGTGGTTGTTTTTGGCAAGATTCATGTCTAGTTGGTATTGAGAAATAACAACAAAAATGTTAATCAACTTTATGAGAAGTTAGTCTTACTAAGTAATTCTTAAGAAGTTGATTAAGAAGTTGAATAATTCTTACAAAGTAATTCTTAAGAAGTGGTAATTTGCAAGCAAATACTTTAGAAAGCATTATGTGGGGCCAGGGCAATTAATATCTTTTTAAGCCCTAAAGATTCATATCTTTAAAAAAATAAAAAAATAAAAAATAAAAAATAGAAACCACTTGTGTCACACTATGCACTCCTGGCACATAATATTGTGGAACTCAAGCTAAAGGATACCATTCAGTTTCATACTTTGTGACTGTCATTACAGGCCTGTTTTCAAACAAAGCCATTGTTGAAACTGCCATTGCACAAGTAAAATGATGTTTTAATGAATAAACTGAATGAAGTTTTTGTTGGCTATTGATATGTGATGAAAACATATTTTCTTCTTTTTTTTGTAATTCTAGAGGTTACTGAAAACTCATGTAAGTGCAATAAATTACTATCTATCCATTCAGCACTTACAGTGTTCATAACTGTATATTACTGTTAATGGGTTTCTAAATGCGTGATGCACATGAAAAAAGTAATACAAACGAATAGTATAGTTAAAGGAGTGACCACTGGACTTAGTGTTTTGAAGTAAAAATTCTGATATAGAAATACAAAATGTCACATGTAATGGTACATACAGTCCCCTCTGAAACTATTGGAATGGCAGGGCCAATTCATTTGTTTGTGCTATACACCGAAGACATTTGGGTTTGAGATCGAAAAATGGGTATGAGATGAGAGTTTAGGATTCTGGCTTTTTATTTCCTGGTATTTACATCTAGATGTGTTACACAACATAAAACTAAGAACCTTTGGTATCAGCCCACCCAATTTTTAGGTATGCAAATGTATAGGAACAGATAATAGTTGAAGTAACTTAAAGTAAATAACACTTGCCTACTTACTTGCAAATCCATTTGCTTGCAATAACTGCATCAAGCCTGCGACTTGCTGACATCACCAAATGGCTGATTTCTTCTTTTGTGATGCTTTTACCATATCCTCTTTCAATTGTTGTTTGTTTTGGGGGATTCGCTGTTCAGTCTACTTTTTAGGAGGTGAAATGTATGCCAGGCTAAAACCTTCCGCTTTTTCCCCCTGATAAAGCCCTCTTTTGAGTTCGCAGTGTCTTTTGGATCATTGTCTTGCTGCATGATGAAGTTCCTCCTGATTCATTTGCATGGATTTCTCTGTAAATTGGCAGACAAGATGTTCCTGTAAACTTCTGAATTCATTCTGTTGCTACCATCATGAGTTACATCATCAATAAAGATTAGTGAGCCTGTTCCAGAAGCAGCCATGCAATCCCAAGCCAATGACACTACCTCCACCATGTTTCATAGATGAGCTTGTATGTCTTGGATCATGAGCAATCCTTTCTTTCTTTCTTCACACTTTGGCCTGTACATCACTTCGGTAGAGGTTAATCTTGATTCCAGAACTTTTGTGGCTCATCTCTGTATTTATTTACGAATTCCAATCTGGCTTTCTGATTCTTACTGCTGATGAGTGGTTTGCATCTTTTGGTATGACCCCGATATTTATGCTCTTAAAGTCTTCTTCGAATGGTGGACTGTGCTGCCTTCACCCCTGCCCTGTGGAGGTTGTTGGTGACTGACTGTTGTCTTTTGTTTTTTTCTTCACAGCTCTCACAATGTTTCTGTTATCAGCTGCTGTTGATTTCCTTGGCTGACCCATTCTGTGACTGTTGCTTGGTACACCAGTGGCTTCTTTATTTTTCAGGACATTCCAAATTGTTGTATTAGCTAGGCTAATGATATGCCCAATGTTTTTGCAGTGCCTATTGCAATGGCTTGCTTTTCCCCCATAGACAGCTCTCTGATCTTCATTTTGGCTTATCCTTTTTAACAACAAATGCAATCTTCACAGGTGAAACTGAAGGCTAAAACAAAGAGTAGATGTTCAGAGCCATTTGTTGTTAAAACAATGAATCTAACAGGACACACCTGGGTAACAAGAAACACTTGTCAGTCACATATTCCAATATTTTTCTCGCCTACAAATTGGGTAGTCTGATACAAAATGTGCTATGTTCTATGTCATTTAACAATATAAATACTAGGAAATAAAATCTGAAATTCTAAACTCTCTTCTCATATTCATCTCTTGATCTCAACCCCAAATGTCTTCAGTTGACAGCAAAAACAACTGAATTGGCCTTGCTGTTCCAATAGTTCTGGAGGATACTGTAGTTTAATGAGTGCTCAATCAATTTCAGCTATAAATGTAACTATGAGCTTACATGTGCTGTTTGTGGCTACCCTAACATTACAGAGTGCTCTATTGTGAATAATGTTAAATCCTAACCATGATTAACGGCAACGAATTGAAAAGATGTTATTCATGAAAATACACTCATTTTAAATTTTATATATATATATATATATATATATATATATATATATATATATATATATATATATATATATAAAATCTTAATTGAGTAATGCCTGTGAGGCTATTTTGGTATGTGCACAACAGTATCAATGCTAATAGGCTCAAAAAATTTAAATCTGTTAACTTTATGTAACCGACCTCAATGAGTTTATTCATTTATCAAATCTGTTATGTCCATTACAAGCTGGACCATTAAAATTTAAAATGCTGTCACACAGAATCTAAACCAACATGTGGGTTGTTACCAAATTAACACAATAATGAAACAAATAACCCAACGAAACTACCTAATATGTGTAACTGAGCAGTTGTGTTAAAAAGAACAATCCAATATTTTTTAATTGTGTAGAAACCATAACATTCCCAAAGCCTTCAGCTGGAAAGTGGGGAAAAGTACAAAATCCCAAAACAAAGTTAATAAATGGCTTTTAACATTTCAGCTGAGAAGAGGTTGCAGAACGTCTGTCAACATGTAATTGAATTTTTTTTTTATTTTATTTTTTTTTTAATACAATTAGAATACTTAATTGAATTTGTTCTTGGCAATCTTGGCAAAAATTACACAGAAAGCACAGAGAGAACAAGGAGAGGAGCAAAAGGAGAACACACAGAAGTAACCAGGTGTGTGTTTTGTAAACACCTGAATTTATCTTTTAAAACAAAAAGTGTAGCTACAGTACACACTTTTTGCAGCCCTGCATGTATAAATCTCTGGGCCTCTGTTTGATCAATCTACATAGTGTTTTTATGTGTTCATCCATCCATCCATCCTCAACCGCTTATCCGATATTCAGCCCTGGCCTGCCTGATTTTGCTGTGCATGTGCAAAGGCAATACTGTGAGAAAACTATCATCAAACTGTGTGTAGACGTTGGACTTAGGGTGCTGGGGGTCCCTGGGCTTGAACCACTGTTGGGGTCCTGTACCTGTATCAACAGTGATGCCTCTGCTGCCAGATGATGGACTGACACATAATTCCAGAGGCATAAAAACAGCAAGTAGTCACTGAGCAAAGAGAGACAGAGAAAAACAATGTCAAACATTATATAACATATATTCTATATAGCCATCACAAGAAAGGAATACAAGTGTGCAAAAATGCAAATATAAAAGAATACAAAATCATGGTGACATGGGAGTGATATGGTGATATGGACTTATGTCCATATAGTATAGATAGATACATTTATAGTCCAAATGAAATCCCTAAAATAAATAGGACCTTACCTTTAATAAGTCCACCTTTGGATGTTTTTTTCCCTTTTCTGTGCTCCAATATCACATTTCATGATATCCAACACTAACTAATATAAAAGCCCACTGCACCTGCATGAATTCCTAACCCTCCCATTGTCAAAAGCTAAATCAGTAAACAGAAGGCAAATATGACTGATGTATAACTAAACAAATCAAAGCACCTGTTTCAACAATATCTTGAACTTGGACGAGTCACTGGCAATATTTCCTTGTAAATATTCAGATTGCTGTGTTAAAACTTAAATATTTATTTAGAGGTTTTGATTAATGTAGGGATCCCCATTCACCTGGAGCCCTGGGCTACAGGAGGTGCATATGTCCTGCTACTATATTTTCTGTAGAGAGACTCTCACCCATAAGCACACAAAACATACAGTAGATATAAAAGGTCTACACACCGCTGTTAAAATGGCAGGTTTATGTGAGGTAAAAAATAAAATAAAATTAAATTTAAAAAAGAAAGAAAAGAAAAAAAGATAAATCATGCCAGAACCTTTTGTACCTTTATTGTTGTGAAATTGTAACCTATAAATTAAAGTGAAAAACAATACAAATAATTTTAGGGGGAAAATAAAAAATGTACAATAACCCAGTTGCATAAGTTTGCACACCCCTATACTAAATAAGTTTGATACACCTTCACTTAGAAATATGCCATTCTTCCTCACAAAAGCATTCTAACTCTCAAATTGACGGCATCTCCTGGGCACAGCCCTCTTCAAGTCACCCCACAAATTTTCGGATTTCGGATTTGGATTTAAATCTGGACTCTCTCTGGGCCATTCCAAAACCTTGTTTTGATCATGCTTTAGTGAAGCCATTCCTTTGTTGATCTGGGGGTGTGTTTCTGGTTGTTGTCATGCTGAAAGTTGAAATTCCTCTATATCTTACGTGTTTTAGCAGAAGCCTACATTCATTATTCCTTCCACCCTGATTAAAACTCCAGTTCCAACTGAAGAAAAACAGCATGCTTCACCATGGGGATGGCATACTTTTGTTGATGTGCTGTGTATTTATTTTTGCACCACACTAGAGATGCATGGATGTATCAGCCGATAAAGGATAAAGGAAATTTTTCACGCTATTGGCCATTGGCCAATAATTTACAAACTTCCAGTGATCAGGGCCGATTATATCCTGTCAATCAAAAGAGGGCAGGAAAACAATACGCTTTTGGATAAAAGCGTCTGCTAAATGAATAAATGAAAACACATTGATTTTGTGGTGTGTGTAAAGATTATGTCTCTTGTGTGGAATCATGACAGAACATCAGTCTGTAAGCTCTGCACTGCTAAAATTTTACACCAGATGCTGCAGCAGTGAAGCGGGAGTTTCAGCGTCGAGTCTAATTTTTTTTTTTTTTTCCGTGCTGCTCAAGCTGCTCGCTGAATTAAAGCAACAGTACACTGTTGAAAGATTTAAATGAAGATGAGCTGACAACAAATTATATATTACACAGAAAAATATATTTGTAGAGTAGTATATTTCATATCCAGTTAATGTTTATATTAAATATTACCAGTTTGTTGTTCAATGATGAAGTAGAAATGTTTTTGTTTGTGGTGAGTGAATATGAGCCTAACAGGAGGTTTTTTTTAGAATTCAGTCAACTAATTCTGTTAATATGAATGAATAACATTCAATAAGTTAAGAAATCTTACTTTAATGTTCAGAATGTGAGTGTGCCCTGCGATGGATTGGCACTCTGTCTGGGGTGTACCCCGCCTTGTGCTCGCTGGGATAGGCTCCAGGTTTCCCCGTGACCCTGAAGAGGATAAGCAGTAGAAGATGGATTGATGGATGGATGGATAAGAGCCTTAGACGTAAGAGATCTAATATTTAATAGTCCTAGCTTCAGATCAAAGGTGCTCGCTGTGCATTCAGTATGATATAATTTTATGTTAGTTAGGTTACTAAGACAAACTTTCTGAAACGTTCTATGTATTTGTTTGGCTCGGTGAACAGACAGTTTCTATAGAATGTACTACAAGTGCAGAACTATTAATTGAACATTGCCGAAGTCCCTCTTCAGAACTTCTGTGTGCTGCAGCCTGATGTTGTTTACCACCGCGTGCAGCACAACAGCTCCAATGCTCTAGTCCTTCTTCAGGATTGCGGGTACCTGCACAGCAACATCAAGGACATGAGCACCAGAGAAACAGTGTGTGCGCACCTTACCTTTTGATGAAGCAATGTGGATGTTCCGCACAAAGGAGTCTCTGATGATCACAGCCTTTGATTTGGTCTGATGGAGAGAGCGGTTCTTGGTTGGAATCTCGAAGACTGGGGGTAGCGGAGGGGGAGAGGGTCTGGCCCGCGCCTTCAGCTGCTGGTGCACCCAAAGTCCGTGGTGTGTAGGCGCCAACGTGATGGAGACCTGGGCTGGATACATCCTGGGTGCACAGTCCCTGCAGAGAGAAACACACGGCGTAGAGAGGCTGGGAGTGGTTGTATCATGCTGCGTGCTTACCTTGGATTTGTAGGCGATAACAAAAGATGTTTCCAGCGCGGTTCTTTGCTCGTGCAGCTGGGCCTGCTTGTTGACTAGGCCATGCATCATGCCTTATCTGGCCAAGCTAACGGCAACGAATTTAGCTCAGCCTGGTCACACTGCCCACATTAAATTACTAATTCAGTTAACTTTCCTGATGTGCGGTTGCTTTAATCTGGTGGTTAAAGATTTTAGTGTTTATGATGACGTTCAAGGTCACATGACAATGCCAACATGGCGGATGTAATATGTCCGGGATTGTATTCATACTACACACAAATACTGATTTGTGCATACTGTTTCAACTGCCGTGCAGTAGGTACTATCACAGTACGCAATTTCAGATGCAGCCTGTTACTTTAACAGATGCAATTGTAGAAACGTTGATATGGATAGAGCTGAATCCACGTACCCGAAATGATCCAGGTTTAATCTGTTTTGAATGCCCTTATTCATCTTAATTTATTTTCACTATATTAGCTTGCTAAGTGTTATATCCACAGTTATGTTAGCCTACATGTTTATAACTGCTTCACTGAATGTTCATTTTGGTAGTTTCATCAATCATTTACTTTTTGTGGTCATTTTAAGATTTTTTTCCATTGCTCTCTCATGTAGCCATAATGGAAATCATATTCATCTTCTGTAGTTTGCAATATCTAATGTTGCTTGCAATGTACTGATTACTACTGTCAGTACACTCTGGAAAGAAATTCCTGTCTCCTCATTCTTTAAACAAACTGATGTTTCCTGCAATTACTGTTCAGTCAATGCCGACTGCATCTTTCCTCTCCCATACAACTGGATTCAACTTTACATGTTTTTATAATTGTTGATTTTTAGAGCACTAAACTGAGAGATAGCCATACAAAACCTACTGCAACCTGAGAACAAATGTTTTTAAAAGTTTGTGTGACATGTTACACTCTGCACACCAAATGCAGGTGTTTATACAGTGTATCTTTAATTTGGGCAGAATTACACAAGTAATTCTCTCCAAACAGAGATTCTTTTGAATGAACAGTGCTTGTTTTGTGCCACACATAATGTTGTTCATTGACCTTTCACGTGTCTGTCTGCATACTCAAGAAAGCATATTGTTTGCCATACAAAACCTACTGCAACCTGAGAACAAATGTTTTTAAAAGTTTGTGTGACATGTTACACTCTGCACACCAAATGCAGGTGTTTATACAGTGTATCTTTAATTTGGGCAGAATTACACAAGTAATTCTCTCCAAACAGAGATTCTTTTGAATGAACAGTGCTTGTTTTGTGCCACACATAATGTTGTTCATTGACCTTTCACGTGTCTGTCTGCATACTCAAGAAAGCATATTGTTTGGAGGAGACATGAAATAAATGTAATGTTATTGTACATTATAGAGATATTTATATTTATATTATATTTACTGTCCGGTCATCTGAAAGTGTTGTTAGCTGTTATTAGCTGCCTGGGAAATAAAATGCAAAATGGCGCATGTGGGGTCGAAATAAACTACTCTGACATTAAATAAAGTGTGTGTCTATTATTAATAGCTCAAATTGTATTAAATATCACTAAAAGCATCAAACACTTTTGGAGCAGTGGTGCCACCTCTGCCAAAACTGTCAATCACTTCATCAACCAAACTCTTTTAGTCATCATCAAATACCTCCTCTAAAATGTATTTATTATAAGGTAAATTTTGGGGGAGATATCAAGGTCAATTGACTTGGAAAAATTACAGAACACTATTACCCTTTTAACTTAAAATGTAAAATTGCATTGTGTTAATGCAGCCAGCCACTAGAGGGCCTCAGAGACATTTTGGTTTCACTTTTAAACTCTTGTTAATATGGCCACCCACATATACAGTCATTGGTCAGAACCGGAATGTTTCACCACCATGTAGTACTTCCTTCATAAATACTGTATGTAATAACCATCATCTTCATCATCAGACCTTCTACGCATCCTGAACCTATAGGTGCAGTCTCCATGGCTCCTCCACTTTCCTAATCACCATCAGAGATATTGAAGCAATTGAAGGAAGAGATCCAAAATTTAAAGGAGACAGTAAAAATGCCTAACGGATTGCATGGAATCCTTTCTCGACCAAGCCAAGGAATCTGAAGTTTCAGTACCTGCTTCTCCATATTCCTCCTGTTCTCATTGTGCTTATGACTCTGATGTCATATGAGTCATATGGACTCCTCAAGAATCTGCAATGTTCAAACATCACATCTTGCTGGATCACTTCTGGTTACCATCTTCTTGTCATATGTTTATGAACCACACCCATATTCTTGGTCTCTACCAGCCCTTGAGCAACAGTATGGTCAGGCCAATCACCTGGCCCTGAGAGAAAAATGCTATGCATATTTGCTATGCTGCAATGCAACTGCAAAATAGAGGATCAAAAGTCATTCTGAGTCATAGACACCAGTCTTGTCATGCCTATGCTTTTCTATATGATGTCTCAGAAGATACAAAGATCTTGCCACAAGCTGTGGACTCTTAATAGCTTGAAGGAAAACCTGAAGTTCTATAGCTTCACACAATCTGCCAAGGCCCTTACCAGTTCCAACTTTTCTGCACACTGTTAAGAAAAGTGCCAATTGCATGTTTGTTTCCACATCTTCCTTTGCTGAACTTCTGCAAAATGTTGAAAGATTGTGGTAAGTCAATGCCTTACCTAATTGAAATGAGAAAGAAGTCACCAGATCCAAACAGGACAAAAGAGCCTTAGATATGTTAGATGAGAAATCTGAGAAAGTTGACATGGATGATATACAACGTTATGCCACACCGCTGTTATGGAAGGATAGACTACCTTCTTTTAAATCAACAAAAGAAGTAGTATTGCCATTGCTCCATAGCACAGAGCGAAAGCTCCAAAATAATCCACATTTAACTGAAATCTATGCCAAAGAGATTCAAAGGCTAATAAACTCGATATACAGTATCTCACAAAAGTGAGTACACCCCTTACATTTTTGTAAATATTTGATTATATCTTTTCATGTGACAACAATGAAGAAATTACACTTCTAGTAGTGAGTGTACTGCTTGTGTAACAGTGTAAATTTTCTGTTCCCTCAAAATAACTCAAAACACAGCCATTAATGTCTAAACCGCTGGCAACAAAAGTGAGTAACCCCTAAGTGAAAGTGTCCAAATTGGGGCCAATTAGCCATTTTCCCTCCTGTCATGTGACTTGTTAGTGTTACAAGGTCTCAAGTGTGAATGGGGAGCAGGTGTGTTAAATTTGGTGTCTTCGCTTTCACACTCCCTCATACTGGTCACTGGAAGTTCAACATGGCACCTCATGGCAAACAACTCTCTGAGGATCTGAAAAAAAGTATTGTTGCTCTACATAAGGATGGCCTAGGCTATAAGAAGATTCCCAAGACACAGACACTGAGCTGCAGCATGGTGGCCAAGACCATACAACGATTTAACAGGACAGGTTCCACTCAGAACAGGCCTCGCCATGGTCGACCGCAGAAGTTGAGTGCACGTGCTCAGTGTCATATCCAGAGGTTGTCTTTGGGAAATAGACGGATGAGTTCTGCCAGCATTGGTGCAAAGGTTGAAGGGGTGGGGGGTCAGCCTGTCAGTTCTCAGACCATACGCCGCACATTGCATCAAATTAGTCTGCATGGCTGTCGTCCCAGAAGGAAGCCTCTTCTAGAGATGATGCACAAGAAAGATCACAAACAGTTTGCTGAAGACAAGCAGACTAAGGACATGGATTACTTGAACCATGTCCTGTGGTCTGATGAGACCAAGATAAACTTATTTGGTTCAGATGGTGTCAAGCGTGTGTGGCAGCAGCCAGGTTAGGAGTACAAAGACAAGTGTGTCTTGCCTATAGTCAAGCATGGTGGTGGGAGTGTCATGGTCTGGGGCTGCATGAGTGCTGCCGGCACTGGGGAGCTACAGTTCATTGAGGGAACCATGATGCCAACATGTACTGTGACATACTGAAGCAGAGCATAATCCCCTCCCTTCGGAGACTGGGCCGCAGGGCAGTATTCCAGCATGATAACAACCACTGCCTTGTTAAAGAAGCTGAGGGTGAAGGTGATGGACTGGCCAAGCATGTCTCCAGAAATAAACCCTATTGAGCATCTGTGGGGAATCCTCAAATGGAAGGTGGAGGAGCACAAGGTCTCTAACATCCACCAGCTCCTTGATGTCATCATGGAGGAGTGGAAGAGGACTCCAGAGGCAACCTGTGAAGCTCTGGTGAACTCCATGCCCAAGAGGGTTAAGGCAGTGCTGAAAAATAATGGTGGCCACACAAAATATTGACACTTTGGGCCCAATTTGGACATTTTCACTTAGGGGTGTACTCACTTTTGTTGCCAGCAGTTTAGACATTAATGGCTGTGTGTTGAGTTATTTTGAGGGGACAGCAAATTTACACTGTTACACAAGCTGTACACTCAGTACTTTACATTTGATCAAAGTGTCATTTCTTCAGTGTTGTCACATGAAAAGATATAATCAAATATTTACAAAAATGTAAGGGGTGTACTCAGTTTTGTGAGATACTGTATTTCTTTAGTGGCCCCAGAACAAGGACAGCAAATCACTGTTTCTTGGTACAGTCCTCACCACTTGGTAGATTCTATAGTGAAAACCAAAGCACCACTGACCTATCAATGGCAAGTTTTACCTTTTAGCACAAGTACTAGTCCTTGTTGTGCAATTCATTCACTCCAAAGCTATGTTAAAGAATATCTCCAATCAGAAAAAGCATTACAGATTCAGTCCTCAAATCCTTTTATGTGAATAACTGTTTGCAGTCCTTGACAAACACAACAAAATATAATACAAATACAATACATATATCGTACTTTGAACTATCAGACCTTAACAATGAGAAATGTATGCAGAGTGTCATCCTCTAGCAATTATGTTGGAAAAGGAGTGAAAAGGATGACCCACTCATATCAGATTCCAACCAGCGGTTGTGGCTTCAGTGGGAGGGAGAACAACACCAAATCTGGTTTCCTGGATGGTATGGATCATTTAATGACAATTGGACACGTGAATGACATGTTTTCTGCTATGCATCTGAACAAACCTATGGATCTGTAGCATATATGAAAATGGAAAGTGCTCAGGGAGACATTCATGTATTCTTTCTTATGGCCAGATCAAGAGTGGCTCCAAGGAAAACTCATTTGGACTGAATTAACTGTGAATATAGATAAAACCATCTTATGATCTGATTCCATGGTAGTGTTAACATGTATAAAATCAGAATCCTGTCACTACAACCCCTTTGTGGTCAATCGTGTAACAGAGATCTTGGAGCACACTGCCCCAGAGGATTGGAATTATGTAGGTTTGAAAAGCAACTCTGCAGATGACATAACCAAAGGTCTTATTCTAGCTTCTCTGACCGCTTCCTCCAGCTTAAATTATGGTCCTTCTTTCCTTCAGAAATCAAAAGACCTATGGCCAGTTACTTATCCTGAAACCACAACCAAATTAGAAATGAGAAAACAATTCTGTGGTAATACAATAAATGATTCCTTAAGCCAAACACCCAATTTCACCAAATATTCAATTGGGACTGACCTTGTTTAGGAAACATTTTAGTCTTTGTCCTCCACAGTCACAGACCTCATTAGGAGAGAGTAGTGTTAATTTCGATAACAAAAACTATGATGAAAAATCTTTGTCAACAACCTTTTTTTTCCCATGATGAAGAAGAGAAGACACCGACGTCATTAAACACTAACTATAACTATATATTTATGGAATCCTTGGGACCAGATGAACAAAACATATATCTCTGATTTCATTTCCACCATCTTGGATTTTTTTGTAAAACCTACTTTTGCGAACTAGTCCTAGAATTTTTGTCCGATCAGAACCAAACCAGTGCCAAACGATTCTATTCTCACTATCAAAAGTTATCAAAAAAAGTTTGAACTTTTGACTTGAGGTAGCTACGGTATGCGAAAACACAGGAAGTAGGTGTGGCCACGTTTACTATATACGTATACTAGAATTTTCACAAATATAAATAGGCTAAAAGTTCACTTTAGAATAAGTCTAAAAACATGATAGCCCGTAACATAATATTCAAAACTATATAGCCTATTTAAAATTTTTGTAAAATACACCTTTGACTATGTCATCTCTTGCATCTGGGCACAACATCCGTAGCAATCAAATTTTAGGAGTCAGGAACATTGCAATCCTGTAGCTCATGTGAAGGGGAGTGTCACTAGTGCCCATCAGTTCTTCTAGACATGAGGCACACACACGGGTGACTTCGCAGAGCACAGGCTCGAGGGATGCTGCTTGGCAGTGTTCAATGAGTTTGACAGATCACGTCAGCGCAAGTGATGCACTTGGAGTGCCCTCGAGCTCAGACTTGAGGTCATTAGTAGCGACTTTGAATAACTTTAGAAATGCAACCACTGTTTTCAAAGTGTTTTCATTGATCTGCGCAATTCTTTCATACTGGTTATTGGTCACCAGTAATGTGGAGATCTCCTCATGCTGTTTCAGTATTGAATCTAACATATAATTATTTGAATTCCATCGGGTGTCGATGAATTGTTTGAGGCATGTCTTCAAGCTGTTCTGCAGACCTGAATGTTTTAAATATTTTACCAGTTGTTATGCATTGGTCAACCGTTCAGACAGGTTGGGTGTCTTGTCCCACATGTCTGGGGCAAATGATGTGTGCTGGACAGGATGACGTTCAGGATGTGCGCATTGCAGTTCAGCCTGGTGTATCCACGCAGGACAGCAACTACGTATGTTGGCTCCACGGTCAGTGACAAACACAACACAGCCAACTAGCAGTGACGTGTCTATTCCAAATGCACACAGTTTCTGGAACAGCAGGCTCCTGATGTTCTCTCCTGTTTTTGACACTTACATTTACAATGTAAGTGACATTTACAAAGGGAGCCGCAAACACCACCCTCGAAATGAGACCAAAGTCATTGTTTGTGTAAGGAATGGTACTGGATATGAATGAAGTTTTATGGTAATCCTCAGTCCGTTGTGACGGCACATCCATACGTTTCAATGATGGGTTTTATCTTCATTGCAACAGATGACTGTAGTGCCTGTGCCTTTCCCTCAACATGTCTGGAAACAGTAGTTGGATGTGGCAAAGTATCTCTTACATCAAATCTGCCATATTTAGTGGCTACATAAACAAAGTGTTGAACTATGTCAACAAAGCCTTACAAAGTCATACGGCCTTTACAGCAAAGTGCAACACATTTATCTGTAGTTTCTTGCTTAATATGAGCAGGAAGAAGTGCTTTATCTTGGAATGAGAGTTTACTTTGACCCTGGAGAATGAAGCAGGTATGTCGCCTTAACCCAGAGGTGCGAGATTTGTGCCCGTTTTTTCACATTTATCTCAACTTACAAAGTTCAATTCTTTTCCATTTGTTTCAGTAACAACTGAAAATTGTTTCCAAATGTCAGACTTGCCTTGTTTTGTTTTTGTGAAGTAAATAGCCGCTTTAATTTTCTTCTCAACCTCATTTGTTGAGTCCATTCTTGTTACACACCGAAGCTATATTTTTTGATCGCCCACTCCCACCCGCAGCAAAGGTAAAAACCGCCTGCTCCCGCGAGATTTGCATTGGGTCTCGTGGGACCCACGGGATCCCAATCCCAATGCAGTCCTCTAGTCTGAAGGCACTTGTCAAAAATGGAGGAGTTTAGCCACTTGGTGGTGCTATAATAGTAAAAAAAAAAAAAAAAAAAAAAAAAATTTTTATGAAAATGGCTGTGTATATGGTGTGTAAATGATTGTGTATTATTCACTGTTTCAGACATACACATATTCTTTGTATCCTACATTAGATCTCATTATTTTAAACAATGGGTTTCAGGACCACTGCTGTCAATCAAATCGTTCGTTAAATATTTGAGATTATTTTATTTTAAAAAAAACTTGTTTATTGAACTAGTCCTAGGTTTTTCACTCAAGCTCAATAAAACCACTGTCGTACAATTCTGTGTACACTCTTGGTTAATAATTAAAAAATTGTTGAACTTTACCCTTTGGATAGCTATAAAAGGGTCATTTAAAATATGGGTGTGGCAAAATATGAAAAGCCTATAAATCCTAAACGAAAAGGCAAAACTTCATGAGACTAGGTGAGCACGTGCAACATATAATTCTAACAGTTAAACAGTATAACAGTTAAAAAAGGTGAAAAATTACTGTATTCTTTTGGAAAATTAACTGAAATTGCTATTATAACCAATAGATGGCGACAGAGGACCACACTTTGGTTCATTCTTCTCAACAATATAGCTCTTTTCACAAATTCATAAATATCTGATCTAAGACATAAAATCAACATTATAACCACTAGATGGCATTCTAATCTCTAATAGATGTCCAAGGTCCAATCAGTGTATATGAGGACAATTGTGAATCTTGAAAAACATGGCCGCTATTGGTCGAGCAATGTTCAGCAGCTACTAGACAAGGTTAGTGAAGGCCGATATTTCTTAAAATTATCATGGTTTTTCTTTGATTTAGGTGCTTATAGGATTGCGCAATATTAAGTAACATCTTTTAACGTTTTAAAGGGTTCTAAACAGCGTGAACCCCGATAATTGCTGCTTGCAGCTATATTTAGGGGTTCAAGCCCAAAGAAAAACCCTATTATAATTGTAAGGTTATTTAATATTTATTTATTTATTTATTTATTTATTTATTTATTTATTTATTATTCTGCCATAAAACTGATCGTGCAGACCAAACTGTATGGTCTAGAAAGCTGAAACTTTGAGGGAAGGTAGTACCCTAGAGCACTACAGCATCGCAAATTTTCAGCTTGATTGGCCTGATGGTGGCATGTTTAGAAAAATTGACATAACTTTTGAACGTTTGTCACAGACTCAAGTGTCTTATATCTGTGGAATCAGATATGGAGAAACAAAGATGAACAAAATGTATATCCGATTTGATTTCCGCCTATAAAATTTTTCGCCACCTTGGATATGTTTTGTAAAACCTACTTATGCAAACTACTCTTAGGTTTTTCATCCGATTGGGACCAATCTGGCGCCAAAGGATTCTATGGAGTCTCCCTTTCAAAAGCTATCAAAAAAAGTTTGAACTTTCAACTTGAGGTAGCTACGGTATGCGAAAACACAGGAAGCAGGAGTGGCCACGTTTACCTAAATGGCTATCACTCTTGAACGAAATGAGATATGTTCACCAAATTTGGCATGCTTGTGTCTGAGAATCATCTTTGGTGCTCCAGAGAAGTTTGTGCAGTTTTGCCACATGGTGGTGATATAGTACTGAAAAAAACTTTAAATTGGCTGTAATTATGCAACTTTTGTTCTGATTGACTTCAAAATGTGCAAATTTGAAAGTTTGTCTTTGTATCAGTGGCCATCAGTGTTTATGAGCATATTCATGTATGTTGAAAAACTTGGTCACTATCAGCCAATCAAATTTCAGTAGCTAATAGACAAGGTTAACAATGGCTGATTGGAAACTTGGTGGGCCTATTTGACTCTTGGTCTAAGAGGTTTGTGCAAAGTTTTAAATAATTCGGCCACTAGTTGGCACTATCACGATTTTTCATTGTGTTAACGGTCGTATATAGTGCAGTGTTTTGAACAAATATAACTAATATATATCAAATGATAGAACGACGATAATTGCTGTCTGCAGCTATATTATAGCTATTACGATATTTATAGTACTGGCAGACTTCATATAATTGAAGGAACGATGAATGGAGCCCTTTACTGGGAGATTCTTGAGAAGAATCTGCTGCCATCCACCAGAATGATGAAGATGAGATGTGGGTGTAACTTTCAGCAGAACAGTGATCAAATGCATACAGCAAAGGAAACTCTCAATTGGTTTCAGAGAGAAAAAAAAATCAAGGCGTTAGAATGGCCTAGTCAATCACCTGACGTGAATCCAATTGAACAAGAATTAAAGACAATATGTTTAGAAGAATGCGCTAAAATCACCTGAATATTGTGGCTGATTAATTTCTTCATACCGGAAGCGACTCGAAGCTGTCATTACAAAAGCTTCTCCACTAAGTATTAAAAATATTTCAGTTACTGTGTTCAATACTTTTTTCTTGTGTCATTCGACTTTATTACACATAACTTTATTTATGGACTTAAAGTTGTGAATTCTTTATATTTATGGTTTTCATGAGTTAATAATGATGTCTAGTGAAAATTTCATGTGAATAGCCTCATTGGAAATATATTTACTGAAAAAAATGTTGACTTGTCCAATACTTGTGTCCCCCACTGTGTATATGTATATATGTATGTGTGTGTGTGTATATACCCAGCAAACAATTAGACATAGAATAGTCTGTGAAAGGTCGCAAATATTACCGTTGATATAACATATAATCAAGCCGCAAAACAGGGACACTTTTACATGCATTTTATCGTCAAAACCAAGCCTCTAAATGTAACGGCTCTAAGCGGATTTCCCTGTGTAATGAATGACTTCAAATCTATGTAAATATATGTATATTTACATAGATTTGAAGTCATTCATTACACAGGGAAATTTTCCCAAGAGCTAAGCATTAATTAATATTTGCAAAAATTGTAGTTAAATTTGGAACAAGAAAAATTAGATGGTTGACAATGATGTTGCAGGGGGACAAACACTACATGAGGATAACTGCAGCATATACATGAAGTTCCAGTTTTTGATTCCAGCACTGCAAGACATTAATCAAATTTTGTAATAATTCATATACAAATATATTCTCACTGATACACATGCATATAGTATTTTGTAATTGGCTGTATATACGTCATAATGTGGTGTAAATACACTGCACAAATATTTATACACAAAGTTACACACATTACAATACTATTTTTTCTAATCAGATATGTGTAATCCCTTTTGTACCTATAATTTCTTGAAAAGTACACAAGTCCTCATTTTCCAACATTATGTGGTAAGATATAATTAAAGCATATAACATACCGCATGCTTTAAAAAATCCGTAATTAAACAATGCTTCAATAATGTGGATGTTAGATTCTGGTCTATGGAATTCCCATGACAAATCTTATGAATGACAGACAACTATGATATAGTTCAACAAACTCTGTGAATATTTTTAATAATCATGCCTGAATTTTAGTAAATGCAGACAAAGTGAATAGCTGAAAAATGACATTCAATATTGTAACACACAAAACAGCCAGATATACCCATGTATTGCTAATCAAAGAAAACAATTTTTATTAATCAGACATCAAATAAATCCCAATGGAATTCTCAGTATATACAAGCTCATTAGAATTGTACTGTTTGGAGGCTGTCACGCGAGGGAGAGGAATGAGGTTCCAAAATTGAATCTGAACTGGACTCACACCCAATTCTTGTAGGACACACTGGAGATCCCACATAGCTCTGCTGTGAACAGACGGTGGATATATCTGAATATATTTGGCATTTCGTTTCATTGGTACATACATGTACTATATGATGCAGTCTGAACCAACAATTTCGGAATCAGTAAACTTCAGATATTAGCTACACATTATGTGCAGTGAGGGAAAAAAGTATTTGATCCCCTGCTGATTTTGTACGTTTGCCCACTGACAAAGAAATGATCATTCTATAATTTTAATGGTAGATTTATTTGAACAGTGAGAGACAGAATAACAACAAAAAAAATCCAGAAAAACGCATGTCAAAAATGTTATAAATTGATTTGCATTTTAATGAGGGAAATATGTATTTGACTCCTCTGCAAAACATGACTTAGTACTTGGTGGAAAAACCCTTGTTGGCAATCACAGAGGTCAGACGTTTCTTGAAGTTGGCCACCAGGTTTGCACACATCTCAGGAGGGATTTTGTCCCACTCCACTTTGCAGATCTTCTCCAAGTCATTAAGGTTTTGAGGCTGACGTTTGGCAACTCGAACCTTCAGCTCCCTCCACAGATTTTCTATGGGATTAAGGTCTGGAGACTGGCTAGGCCACTCCAGGACCTTAATGTGCTTCTTCTTGAGCCACTCCTTTGTTGCCTTGGCCGTGTGTTTTGGGTCATTGTCATGCAGGAATACCCATCCACGACCCATTTTCAATGCCCTGGCTGAGGGAAGGAGGTTCTCACCCAAGATTTGACGGTACATGGCCCCGTCCATCGTCCCTTTGATGCGGTGCAGTTGTCCTGTCCCCTTAGCAGAAAAACACCCCCAAAGCATAATGTTTCCACCTCCATGTTTGACAGTGGGGATAGTGTTCTTGGGGTCATAGGCAGCATTCTTCCTCCTCCAAACATGGCGAGTTGAGTTGATGCCAAAGAACTCCATGTTGGTCTCATCTGACCACAACACTTTCACCCAGTTGTCCTCTGAATCATTCAGATGTTCATTGGCAAACTTCAGACGGGCATGTATATGTGCTTTCTTGAGCAGGGGGACCTTGTGGGCGCTGCAGGATTTCAGTCCTTCACGGCGTAGTGTGTTACCAATTGTTTTCTTGGTGACTATGGTCCCAGCTGCCTTGAGATCATTGACAAGATCCTCCCGTGTAGTTCTGGGCTGATTCCTTACTGTTCTCATGATCACTGCAACTCCACGAGGTGAGATCTTTCATGGAGCCCCAGGCCGAGGGAGATTGACAGTTCTTTTGTGTTTCTTCCATTTGCGAATAATCGCACCAACTGTTGTCACCTTCTCACCAAGCTGCTTGGCAATGGTCTTGTAGCCCATTCCAGACGTGTGTAGGTCTACAATCTTGGAGAGCTCTTTGGTCTTGGCCATGGTGGAGAGTCTGGAATCTGATTGATTGATTGCTTCTGTGGACAGGTGTCTTTTATACAGGTAACAAGCTGAGATTAGGAGCACTCCCTTTAAGAGTGTGCTCCTAATCTCAGTTCGTTACCTGTATAAAAGACACCTGGGAGCCAGAAATCTTTCTGATTGAGAGGGGGTCAAGTACTTATTTCCCTCATTAAAATGCAAATCAATTTATAACATTTTTGACATGCGTTTTTCTGGATTTTCTTGTTGTTATTCTGTCTCTCACTGCTCAAATAAACCTACCATTAAAATTATAGACTGATCATTTCTTTGTCAGTGGGCAAACGTACAAAATCAGCAGGGGATCAAATACTTTTTTCCCCTCACTGTATGCACTTTCAGTTATATGCATAGTGGAAAGGTTTTTGCTTTTCAAATGGATATAAAAAACTAATGAATCAGTCAATGTTACACAATGGCACATTTGTATGAATGAGAAAAAAAGAATCACAGAAGTTGTTGATTTAAATTCTAGACTTAATCATAAACACTAATTATGTTTCTTGCCACCTTTCCTGGCTGTGGCATTTTTTAGGTAGCTACCAATGGCCTCTCTGCAACTGGCCACAGTATATTCACATCCATGGGCTCATTCTGCAATATCTGTAACATAAATATCAACAAAAACATTCAGCCTTGGAATGCAATAACAGAAAATGTTCAATTTCTGAAGGCAAAACTTTTTCAAGAGTTTGCAAAAGGAGGCATATACTGTCATGTATACATTTTTTTTATCCTTTATACTCACAGTACAAGGCAATACACTTCATGATCAGTCAAAGCCAGCTTCCCACCTTTGACCCTTTCAACGAAAACATACACCACAGGCTGTTCGCCCCGATTTTTTGGAGAATGGAGCGAACTGTCTCTCCGATGCTGCTCCCCCTCATTGTCTTCAAATAAGCACGCTACAAGAAATTCAAATAAAAAAATCTCTGGAATACATGGTCCAAAATAAAATACAATTCCATCATTTAGTCACATAGGATTGTATGACAATTTTGATATTATGATCAAAAACTTCAGTTCATGTAAACATATAGATTTATTATTCTGAGATTTATTATTATTATTCTGAGTCAAACTCCGGGTGAACAGTAAAAAGGGTGACTTTTTTTTCCAACAAAACAGTTGCAAAGTTTTTCACTATTCTTCAGTTGTTGTCTATTGTTGTTATTGTTCCGCTGCAAACATACAACTGTGTATCATCAGCATAACAGTGGAAGCTAATTCCATGTTTACGAATAATTTGACCTAGAGGTAGCATATATAAAGTAAAAAGCAGTGGGCCTAAAACAGAACCTTGTGGAAAACCAAATTTAACCTCTGTATTCTTGGATAAGTCTCCATTTACATCTGTGAACTGATAACGATCGGTCAAATAAGACCTGAGCCAGGAGAGGACTGTTTCCCTTAATGCCAACAACATTTTATAATCTATCAAAGAAAATAGTATGATCTATAGTATCAAAAGCTGCACTAAGGTCAAGTAACACAAGCAGCAAGACACAACCCTGATCAGAGGCCAGTAGTAGGTAATTTACTACTTTAACTAATGCTGTCGCTATGCTATGATGAGGTCTAAATCCTGATTGATACATTTCATGAATGTTATTCCTATGCAAGTATCAGCATAACTGCTGTGCTACAAACTTTTCTAAGATCTTGGAGGTGAAGGGGAGATTTGATATAGGTCTATAGCTGGACAGTTGAGAAGGGTCAAAGTCAGGTTTTTTAATCAGGGGTTTAATAACTGCTAATTAAAGTGATTTAGGTACATAGCCAGCGCTAAGGGAAGAACTGATTATACTTAAAAGTATAATTCAATTACTCCAGGACAAATCTGTTTAAAGAAACATGTAGGTACAGGATCTAGTATGCAAGTTGATGAATTTGCTGAAGAGATTAATGAAACTAGTTCGGTCTCTCTAAGTGGAGTAAAACATTCTAAACATTTATCTGATATTGCTATGTTATCATCTATAGGGTTAGTTATAATACTGTCTGGTTTTAATTTAATAGCCTGAATTTCACATCTAATATTTTCAACTTTACCAATGAAAAAATCCATGAAATCTTCACTGCTATGTAATGATTGAGTGCTTCTTTCTGTAGTGGTTTTATTCCTATTTAATTTTGCTACTGTGTTGAATAGAAATCTCGAATTGTTTTTGTTATCTCCTATTAAGGTGGAAAGAGACTTTTCTAGCATCGCTAAGAGATTTTCTATAGTTCAGTAGACTCTCCTTCCATGCTGTTTGAAATAGTACCAATTTGGTTTGACGCCATTTACGTTCTAATTGTCGAGTGGTCTGTTTTAAGGTACGCATTTTATCATTATACCAGGGTGCTAGTTTTTTCTCTCTAATTAATTTTCTTTTGAGTGGAGCCACTCTATCTAACGGAGTGTTGACTCTAAGCATTCAGTCGCCTGATTGAATTCTATCGGATCAGATGGTGAAAATCTCATTGATGTCTCTGGGAGGTTGATTATGAAGCTCGGTGCAATAACTGATGTGAAAGTATGTTTTACCCGATAGCAAGGTGGAAATATTATGATCAATACATATTATGAACAAGATAAGATAATGGTCTGAGACAACTTCAGACTGAGGAAAAATTACAGTATTTTCTATATTTAATCTGTATGTTAGTATGAGGTCAAGAGTGTGACCACCATTATGAGTAGGCCCAATTATGTTCTGATTAATCCTACTGAATCTAAGATGGACACAACCACTGTTCTCAGAGGTTCTTCTGGGTTATCAAAATGAATATTAAAATCACCGACAATTAATGCTTTATCTACAGAAACAACCAGGTTTGAGATAAAGTCTGCAAATTTGATAAGAAATTCAGAATATGGCCCTGGGGTTCTGTAAATAATAATTAGAGGAATTGACTTATTTTTAGTGGCTACATAAGTTATACTGGTACAAAGAATTTCAAAATAATTACATTTATGACTGGGTTTTTGTGTGACGCCTAGGTTTTGACTATGGATGAGTCCAACACCTCCTCCTCTACCATTAGAACGAGGCTAATGTACATAACTGTATCCAGGAGGACTGGCTTCATTTAATGCTATGTACTCGTTTGGTTTAATCCAAGTTTCCGTTAAACACATTAAATTACATTCCTTATCAGTAATGATTTTGTTAACAATAAGAGCCTTAGACACAAGAGATCTAATGTTTAATAGTTCTAGCTTCAGATTAAAGGTGTTGGATGTGCATTCAGTATGATCTAATTTTATGTTAATTAGGTTACTAAAACAAACATTCCGAAATTTTCTATATATTTGTATAGCTTGGGGAACAGACACAGTCTCTATAGTATGTACTACAAGTGTTGGACTATCAATTGAACATTGAATATGATGAATGTTGTTATTGTAGGAAGATGTACTTACGGTAGGCAGTCACTTGGTGTGTAGCGCCTTGGAGATGTTGTCTGACAGCAGTTCCGCTCCGAGGCTGCTGGGGTGCAGGCCATCAGGACGAAACAACCTAGGACGCTCCCAGAACAGATTCCAGTTATTAACAAGCAGCAGATTCTGTTCATTACACCAGTGGTTTTCAAAGTGGGGGCCGCCAGGGGGGCCTCAACAATTTGGTGTGAAAAATAAATAAATACATGATTATATATATGCATTACTATAACATGTTATTTGTCCCAATACATATTAAAATCACATTTGCTACACCTAACTTTCTAATTGCTAAACAGACAAAACATCAAACGTAAAAAAGGGGGATATATTCAGAAGTCTGTGTTTTTAATGTGTTTTAAAGACATCTTGCAGAAGGGGGGCCTCGATCAAATGTTAATGCCATTTGGGGGGCCTTGCCCTGGAAAAGCTTGGGAACCCCTGCATTACACCAAGAAACTAACCAGTCATTCAAAGCAAGAAGTCTACTGAACTTTTCAGCTCCACGTCTGTATGTGCGAAGAGGTCCAGAGACGATGATCTTCGTGGTGGGTGATCTGCCTCGTACTGTCTCGATCAGGCTGGCGAAGTCCCTCTTCAGAACCTTCGTCTGCCGCAGCCTGATTTTTGCCCCCGCGTGCAGCACGACCGCTCCAATGCTCTCATCCTTCTTCAGGATCCCTGGTACCTGTGACATCAAGGACACGAGCACCAGAGAAACAATGTGTGCGCACCTTACCCTTAGATGAAGCAACACAGACGTTCCGCACAATGGAGTCCCCGACGATCACAGCATTTGGTCTGGTCTGACGGAGAGGGGCAAAGCGGTTCCTGGTCGGAATTTCTAAGACTGGGGGTGGCAGAGGGGGAGAGGTCCTCGCTTGGGGTCTGTCCCGTGCCTTCCGCTACTGGTGCACCCAAGGTCTGTGATGTGTCGGTGCTGGCGTGACAAAAACCTGGGCTGGATATGTCCTGGGTGCACGGTCTTCAGGTGCACAGAGAAACACACGGCGTAGATGGGCTGGGAGTGCGTGCTTACCTTGGATTTGTATGTGGTAATACAAGCTGTTTCCAGCACGGTTCTTCGCTCGTGCAACTGGGCCTGCTTGTCGAGTAGGCCGCAGATCTGTTTCTCCATGGCCTCCAATTCCAACAGCACCATGTGCAGCTTGAGCGAGTCCTCATCTGCACTCAAAAGTGGAAAAACAACCGACATATTCTCCTTTAAAACAGCGGTAAATGAGATAAATGTGAAATGTAAACCAGACTAGCGGTAAGATGATGCTAGTGCGCTACAAGCTAGTCATGGATGTTTGTAAGATCTGATGAAAACTTAGCGACAGCGCAATGTTACGATTGTTTTATCTAAAGTAGTATCAGTGATATTTGTAAACGTTGTAAAGGTTAAAAAAAAAGTATAATTTTAAAGTATAGAGATTAGAAGAAAATAGCGTCAGCTCAAGGGACACTGCTTCCTGCGACACCAAATTCAGACCTGCGACACATTCAGATCCTCTAACTCCCTGAGAGTTTTGAGAGGCCATGGTAAGAGCTGCAATATGAACCAACATTGAGCTGCAATATGAACAAACTATTTATCAAAAACAGAATATATCTTTATGTGACAAATTGTCATGCATCTGACCTATGAATATTCACAAAAATATCACAAAGTACTCACACAGAACGCACAGGGGTGGACAGCAGGAACGAGTCCATCTCTGTGAAAACTCCACTGCCATCTAGGCCATTGGATGTCTGGTTATCCTGTGGAGTAGGGTGAATGTCCACCTCATTCATAAAAGTCATAGATATCAGAAAACAGTAAACTTTCAATCTCAATGGTTAATATTCAAACAAGAGCTCAAAGATTGTGGAAAGGTATTTTTGGTATTTTTTATGATACTCACCTCTTTTGTACATGTGTAGTACTGGAAACTCATGAAAAACAGTTTTTCTGAATTATACTCCTCAGAATTAACACACTGAGGCACACAGCAATATAGTGAAGAGCTGATTTAATGTCTTTGATTAGAAAACCTTCTCTGTTCGGTCAAAAGACTCATTCTGATGACGAACAACTTCTTAACAAGTCACATAAAACACTTCTCTCAGAAAGTGGCAGCAGTAACGCGTACGCTCGTAGCCCCTGAGGTAAGACAGACATTGCCATCTTGTGTAACTATCCACCATCTTGTGTAACTAACCGACTGAACTTCAGCTAGCAGCAAGCTAGTGTTAATATGTAAAAAGCATACAAAAAATCAGCTATTTACAACTTCAGACAAAATTCTGTGATTTAAAGATGAAATGTCCATTTTAAGCTCATGTTAGCTAAAATTCATGCTGTGCTAAACTAAACTAAACGAATCTGTTCAGTAACATGTTAGCTAGAAAGCTAACATTTTTGTGGGGAAAATGCGTGTAAAAATAAAAACAAAAAGGTCCACAGGAAGAAGTAAACCTTGAGCCTTGAACTTTAACATGTTAGATTTTGCTCAAAAGAAGTATCTACTCTCTACATCACAGCTTAAATAATTCTCAGTAGATTTAATCTTAGGGCTAACCGCTAGTTAACTGTCTTCTCTTTAAACCAGTTTAAAGAGACATTCAGTCCGGTAAGGCACCATTTGCATTCCATTTTCCGACAAGCAGCCTTTCTAGAGCACAGATTGTCATTATACCAGGGAGCAAAGTGGGCGAATGTGACCTTACGTGACCTTAGGGGAGCAATAGAGTCAAGATTAGTAGCAAGAGAAGAATTTAACTGCAGAACTTTCTCCTCCAGCAATGAGGGATGCAGATCGCTTAAGGTGGTAACAACAGAATTGCAGAAAACTATCTGATCAATAGATTTCCACTTCCGGAAGGTTACTGTTCGGATGGTAGGCTCACTTGGATGATACAGTTCCAGGTTAAAGAAGACATCTGAATGATCTGACAGTCCAATGTCAATAGATGAAAACTGCGATACAAACGAGCCATTTGCAATCATGAGATCCAGGGTGTAGCCCTTGTTATGAATAGGTGTGATGCTAAATCAATTAGCGACAGAAATTCCTTAGCCACCACAGAGTCACTCCGGTCCACATGAATGTTAAAATCTCCCACAATTAGAATTCTGTCAAACTTCATTCTCAACACTGACAGGAAATCAGCAAACTCTGACATAAAAGCTGCATGTGTCTTAGCCTTAGGTGGTTTATAGACTGTAGCAATGATGGTAGATATAGGAGCAGAAATACTCAAGACCAGGCATTCAAATGATGAAAACTGGGGAACGGACACAGAGCTTATGTTCAACTTCAGGTTATAAACCACAATAATGCCTCCGCCTCTGCCAGATAGCCTTGGGAGGTCAAATACTCCAAAGCCCACTGGAGTGATCTGATTAAACAGGAGCTCATCATTTTCTTTATGCCAGGTTTCAGTTAAAAACAACAAGTCCAGCTTTTTATCTGTAAGAAAATCTGATAAAAATAGCGCCTTGTTATTCATGGACCACGCATTGAATAATGCGGCATAAGCCAGGCTCTGAAGCGGAGATGACAGTGGTTTAATCTCCACATGGGGAACTGATAGTAAATTACTGTGATCAACACCAGTATGGAGCAGTTTGTTGGTCTTATGTCGACAGGTAGGAACAAAGATGTTAGGAGAGGTTGTGACAGCAAAACTGCGCCTCAAACCACGATGGACATATGGTTTAGGACGTAGCAATCCACCAGCTCGACAGAGTTTGTAAGAGTCTTTGGCTAGACAATAAGAGCTCTGTTTTAAAGACAGAAGCTGGTGTGTAGTGTACCTTAAGGCCATGGTCGTTGAGTGCACACTCACAAGGCCAAGGCATTGAAACTCCACAGCGCACTGCGAGCACAAAGTCATAGAATCCACACACACAGCCGGACCAAGGCATTGATTCTGCATTAGATGCTTCAGGTTATTCCAGGTGGAACACAGAAATAAAAACAATAGTCCAAAGTATATAAAATGGCACCACCACATCACAATCGTAATGGCGCTAAAAACAATATAACTTAAAAAACTCGCAGTTATTTAAAACAAACGAAAACAAACAAAACGGTAACAGGCGGCAGCAAAACACGCCAGCGTACCCTGTCACAGGAACCGGGAACCATGGGGTGGGTTCCCTGTGACCAGAAGTTGTAGAGTCTTTTGTGTCTTGTTTGTTTGTTATTAAATGTTTAAAACTTCCGCACTTGCATCCGTCTCAACTTCGTATCATGATAGTCTGAACATTTATAATGTTGGCTAAAGTGGCTTAATTGTTGTGAGCTAATGTTATTATAGGTAACTGGACATCACTACTGAAAATCTTACATTCCCTTATGACTGTACCTTGCATGATTATATGTGACAAAAAATGAACTTAAATTTAATTAGCTAACTTTGCTAGCCTACTGCACATTTGGTGCAGCAGGTTATATTTTTTATAATGTCTAACATTTACTGAAATTGCTACCTCACACTTCTAAAGGTTCTAAACACAACTTCTTGGCTTGATTCAAAAGTTTTTGTCGTGTAAATTTAAGGATTGTCTCCATCTCTATTAATTAGAGTGGAAAATCGCAATGGACTTTGGGATACAATGATGTCAGCATCATTAATTTAGAAGAAAAAAACTTAATAAATAAATAAATAAATACATAAATACAATTTAAAAAACACTAATTGAACACAATCGTAGCATATTATATATATTTAGCTTCATTAACCAGCCTCCGATAAAAATACATTATCCAGCATGCATCACCTCTAATCAAAAAGTGTCACTTACCTATGACCAGAAAATGCTTAAACTGCTTACTGCTGTTGCACACGCCATGGAGCGTTGTTAAACTCACCTCTGAATGCTGTGTTTACCTACAGCTGAGCGTTGTTTTGGTTAAACTCACCTCAGAATGCTGTTTTACAGCACTTTGATATCAGACTCTGAGGGATTTTTTTAACATAAAAAAACAGTTGGAGGGCAAGATAAAGATGATCTGGGGGCTGCCATTTAACTAGCCCTGGCATAAATCATTTATTGTAGCCTATTCCTTTTGATTCCTATTTATTGTAATCTTGACCCATACACAGCCAGCAATGGGCTGTGCTGTGCTTACCTAAGACAGAAAATTTCAATGCCGCAGGCTCCAGTTCAGAGTTCTATAGGAGTCTATCGGACTATCCTGCACACTGTCAAATGATGCCAAAGGCATACCCAGTGCGTTAAAAAGTGCCGCCAAATGGTCCTGACCAAGCGTCCGCAACAATAAAAATTTTAATCCATGAAAATGAATTAACCCATAAATGGCTCCATATAGAATCTTTTCACAGGCTATAAAGAACCCTGTAAGGTTCTTTTGATTAAACTCTTAAAAAGGGTTATATATAGAACCTTTTAGGGTTTCCAAATATGAAGCGCCCAATAGAATATATATAGAACCATTTCTTCTAAAGCCCGGTTCACACTTCACAGAGAGATGGCAATTAATGCAAATAGACACGTTTGTCGGGTTTTGTCGGATCAGTGCATTAACCCTGTTGGCATTTGTCTGCGTTTGTTTACACCGACTGAACATGTTCAATCAGTGTCTGTCCGGTCATTTAAAGCCTGAGCAGTGTGGTATGATTTTCCAATAAACTCTGACGTAATCTGACCTTGGCATGAACTGTTGCCATGACGATGTCCCTACAAACTCCATAGAAATGAAAGCCTGTGCGCTAGGTGCTACGCACACATACTTCTAGAAAGACTGTTTCCATGCATTTTTTTCTTGCATGTGAGGGCTAGTTGCTTAAAATGTGAAAATTGGACAAAAAAGTTGGATTTATCATAAAACTTGCCTCGGGTGTTATCACTGTTTGCATGACTAAAAGACCGATAAAATATAAAACTTTTTGGCTGTCTAACACAAGACTAGGCTAGTTTGGTGTCTCTAGCCAAGGGGAGGCACAACTAAGCTATCATTGTATTGGTTTAGCTGCTACAGTGCCATGCAAAGTACGTTAGCTGTCCTTATGTTCTGCTGTCCTTATGCTCATATCATGTTCATGTAAACTGGAACTCATATAGACATTTACACCTTGTTTTCCTGCTCAACATGAGAGGATGTTAGTGTTTTAGTTTCAACCCCCGTATATCCACTTTTACCTCACACTGACTATGATAGCAAGTGTTTGGCAGAATTGAGAAGTGACGTCTTTGTTCCTTGGATGTTTCCGGTTAGTTGTCGAGCACATTCAAAACTACAGCAAAGTTGTAATAACGTATTTAATCAAGCGATTAAAAATGTCAACATTAAAATTAGGACCATGTTGTTCGGTGGTTGGATGCTCCCTCAGGCCTGGAACTATCCTACTTTCTACTTTTACCTAATTTAAAGTGTTTAGATTTCTGAAAAACAAAATACATTGTAATGCTTTGATTGCAACAGTGAAGCGAGAAGGCTGTATACTGCTGTATATGTATCACACATTTTTATTTCTAGCATTTTTGTCATTGAATTATTTGTATTTCTTTACGTGCACAATTTAAGTATGATGCAGCATTATTTGAGACAGCATTGTGGCTCCATAATGTTAAATGTAAACGTAATAAAAAAAGGGCATATGTTCTTGAACAAAAAATTATACTAATTACATTGAATTAAAAATGTAAATAATTAACAGTTAAGTACTGACTTGCATAATTAGCTTTTGATTTTCTTACAGAATGTTAGCATATGCGGTCTGGATGAAAGCAGGTATAAATACTGGAGAATCAGTAGTGATCCTTAATACTTCATTCCATAATTGCTAAATCTGATTATGTATTTTATATTGCAGAAATCTTTCTGGCCCTTAGCCAAGTTGTTATGCTACTCATGCCTCAGCTGACACCATCAGCAAAGAAAGTCATTGTATGCTCACTGCAGCCCCAGGTCTCATTCGTAGCAGCTGTTGTTGAAGACCATTCTCCCCTGGGCATGGCAAACATCCAGCTTCTACCTCTGCACATCCATGTTTCATCATCTTAAAAAAGAAAACATCTCCAGTCAATCTGAGATTGGAGTGTCACATTAATGGCACAAAATAGTTCCAACATGTTCATATACCAATGTTAATTTTCAATTTTGACAAACCAGACAGTCGGTTGTGGAAAGCACACATCATGACAATGTCTTTTTTCTAGGATCCATGTCAACTTAAATCAAGTCTTATACCTACAAATTTCAAATTGTTTTTCACCTGCATGCAGAGCTTTGTTAATATTCAGCAGGCAGAAAGCTGTTTTCCTTCTCTGTCAGTTACATCAGTTGTTTCTAGATAGGAGTGGACATTATGTCCTTGAGCACTACAGGCACAGAATCTGAAAATGAAAAATTTGTTACACTTCAGAGCACCTTATTCTTCAGGCAAACAAGATGCTATCACAAATAAAAAGAAATTTTACTCCTCAATCAATCTGTCTAAAATTCTGACACAAAACTGACCGAGGAGCTAGTTTCCCAAAAGTCCTGTTGTGACTAGATAAAGTCTCTAATGATGTAATTAAAAAATTTTTGTGTGATTGTTGTGGCCAAAACAACCTTGATTTTGCTGCAGTTTTTTCCAAATTTGCGATGCAATTTGCAGAGATTTTTGTGCTTTTTGCAGAACACTACTTGAATTGGTCACATTGCAATTATAGAAAAGTGTTTTGCAAGGTCTTTAGCTGTACTCATGTACGATGCACGTTATTCGAAGGGGCTTTAGCTGAGTGCCCATTGTGATGATGTCACATGGTACATTGTGATGATGTCACATGATGTGTCTTGGCCTAAATCTGCGAAAAATCTGTAGTAATTTTGAAAATTTCGTTTCCTTGATTTTGCATTAATTTCTGAGATCGCAAAATCACAAAATCCTGGAGGGACAGAGAAATAAATCCACTAGTGAATATATTCTCTGTTTCATCTAGAGAATGTCATATAACTTATAAAAATAAGGACTTAGTTATAAAACTTTACTATAGGGTTATTATGAGAACAGATGAGAGGATGACATTCACTCTCTGTGTTGAGATCACCTTAAATTCACCCAAGATCTTTAAGCATTAGATCGTATGTTTAATGTGAATAAGACATTGACTATACATATTTGGTATCATTCAAAAGGTCTCAGTGCATCTGGAAAAATGCATGTCATTCCCTTGCAGTTCAAACCACCATTAATATCTAGAAAATGTAGAAATTTATTGCATGGCATTGAGGGCATACCCTCCCCAGGTCTCTCATGTAAATCACCTCCTGTATGCAAATAAGGTACATTCATCCACAGACATTGAAGACTTATTCAATGACAAATGCCAACTGGCCATTCACTGTAAGCTATTATGTAATGTAGCAGCACAAGTATAGCACCAATTTCGGCAGCAAAAACGAGTTCCATAGTATAAATGCAGCTATGCAAAGTGCAGTGAGCAGTGGTATTGAGTCTTACAGGGTTAGTGCGTGTGCAGTGGTATGAGTCTTACTGGGTTAGGTGTTTGACTAGCCTAGGTGATCATTGGGAGACAGCAGGGTGCTGAGTAATCTGATTGTCTCAGGGAAGAAACTATTACATGTAATCTGCTGGTGGTCACTCCTGTACCTTCTACCAGATAGCAGGAGTGTGAATAGTCCATGAGAGGGTTGAGAGGGTTGTCCGCAATACTGGTGGCTTTGTGGACGGAGTGGTTGTTGAAAGAGGTGTTGGTGGTGAGTAGAGAAACGCCAATGATTTTTTCAGCTGTCCTCACACTTTGCTGTAGGGTCTTGTGGATGGAAGCTGTGCAGTTCCTATATCACATGGTGAGACAGCTGGTCAGGATGCTCTTTATTGTCCCTCTGTAGAAGGGTGAGGATGGGAGGGGGTAGTTTGGCTCTCTTCAGCCTCAGCAGGAAGTGGAGAGGCAGCTGAGCCTTCTTGACTAGGCAGGTGGTGTCGAGAGTCCAGGAGAGGTCACAGTTCAGGTCTTAGTCACAGGAAGCACCAAGTCAAAAGCTTTTGACTCTCTCCACAGTTGTTTTGTTGATGTGCAGTGGTGAGTTTTCCACTTGGGTTCTTCTGAATCATCTCTTTAGTCTTATCAACATTAAGAGATAGGTTGTTGTTACACCATTCTGCGAGCTGGTTCACCTCTTCCCTGTACGCTGATTATCATTGTCTCATCATTTTGATGAGAGGCATATTATTTTTTCTTCAATCTTACTGAACACAAACTACATTTTTTTCTCTTTAATGTGCTCTGCTGCTTGTTGCAAAATGGTTTGAGTTGGGCTTCAGTACAAGAAACAGCACCGTTTGGTTGGTAAAAGAATATATGTGTATATAGTATATGTCCAGGCAGAACTATTGTGTTTACTAGCAAGCCATGTTTAATCAAATGAAACATGACTGCTCCCTACTGCTCTTGTCTTTCCTCTTCCCGCAGCATGTCCATCCATCCATCCATCCATCTTCTACCACTTACTCCTTTTCAGGGTCTTGGAGCCTATCCCAGGGAGCATCGGGCACAAGGCGGGGTACACTCTGGACAGGGTGCCAGTCCATCGCAGGGCACACTCACACACCCATTCATACACTACGGAGACTTTAGACACACCAATCAGCCTACCATGCGTGTCTTTGGACTGGGGGAGGAAACCGGAGTACCCAGAAGAAACCCCCGCAGCACGGGGAGAACATGCAAATTCCGCACACACACATGGACCCTGGAGGTGTAAGGCGAATGGCCCGCAGCATGTGCGTGATTCAATTCAGTTTTTTTTTTATTTGTTTAGCGCTTTTAACAATGAACATTATCTGTGGTTGTTGCCTCCACATTCAGACCACTGCAGTTTATTGCGAGACTTGTGACCTCATTATACATGATATAAACCAGTCATGACCCATGAAAATATACATATCCTGAATAGAGCTTCTCCCGTTGGGGTCAATTGTGGATTGGGGGGTTTGGCCCACCCACATAGCAGACAGTCTTGGGCCAAATGTGGCCTCAGGGTGGCACTACTGGTGTGCTGCCTGGACTGGCATGCATCCTGTTAGCCAAGTGTGGGCCATGTGTGACAGTGATGGCACTGCAAAAGTGATGGCAGGCAAAATTTTTGTCGATTGGGGGGGGGGGGGGGTTGATTGCAGGCCACACTTAGAATGAGATCAATTCTGGTCAACAATTTATAGTCCTGTCATGTACAAGCCAATATTTTCTCTCTTTCTCTTTCACACACACACACACACTTCATGATTTTGATATGTGTTGCTCATTGAATTAGAAAGTATCTTTCATTTACTGATTTATAGACTCAGTGAAAATATGAGGTGTCCAGATGAAAAAATTATTTAAAATAATTTAAAAGTAACTATTTTTTTGTGCTAAGTTCTCAGAAATGTAATTCAAGAAATTTCCATAAGGTTACACAACCGGAACAAAACATGCATTTTCATAACAAGATCAAATGTGTTTAAAATAAATAATTAAATAAAATTTAATAAAATTACAAAATAATATTTTAAAATAACACAGATTCACATCTTATTTCTTTAAAGAAACAATAATAAAACATTATGACAACCTTTAAAGATTTTTTAAATAAATTGTCAGACACACCTGTCTGGTAGGGTGACGAGGTGCAAACGGACCAAATGTGGGACAAGTAGTAAGTTTGTGTGGGACAATGTGGGACGTATTTCCAACACCCAAGGCCTACCATTTTGATGTCTATCTATGTGAATAAGAAACATGTACACTCAGACCATTTATATGCATGTCTTTTGTGTCAGTCAATGCAACAAAGAGAAACATTACTGCATAAACAAATTAAGTGGGGTAAAAAAAAATATTTCTATGGCCTGATCTCATATGTACAGTTTATTTTATAAAATTTTATTGCAAGAAAATAAAAGAGCACTGAATTGAAATGTAATTACATAAAAGGATAAGGAAGAAAACAACAACAATAGCACCTCAATCAGTAAGAAAAATATTATCATAATTCTTCTGAAACTTGTTATTCTTATTGTTATCAATGAGTTTAAGATATTTTACAATAAGAGAAATCTCAGCAAGAAAGATATCAGATCTAGGCAAAATCTTGAGAAATTAGTCTTTGTGAATAAAATATTTACAATGCAACACAAAGAAATTAACAAAACCAATAGCATGGTCACTGTCAGAAAAATTAAGAAAAATATCTTTCAACGAAAATTTTCAATCATATTCGATAAAAGAGGATAAATAACAACTTAAGTCCTCCCAAAGAGATTTAACCTGATTGCAGTGGTAGAATAAATTAAGCAAAGTTTCTTCCTCAACTTAAAATACAACATAAGTTAGAGAGATCCACAAAAGGAGCAATTTGGGAGTTGTTTGGATAGACATTATGTAAAATCTTAAAACGTATCTCTCTTATTTTATTAGAAATGCTAAATTTTTCATATAGTAAACATGTTTTCTTCCACTGAATACTATCAAAATAATTGGTCCAGAAAAAATTACATCTTGTGGATGTGTTTAGGTGAATAATGTAACAATTGTTTTATATGTTTACTGTCACATTTTTTTTATCAAAAAGACAAACTACATCCAATAAAACTTTGGGCATAGTTGTTCTTCTCTCATTAAAGCAAAGGTGTGTTCTAAATAAGTGCACATAACTTGGCTTTGATGACAGAATTGAAAGTCCTAGCTGGCAGAGGAAGATTATGCAATGTCATAAATTCTTCATACTCGAGTATAGTGCCATCATTTTAAAATAAATCCAAAACAAAAGCGATATTCTATCATACCACTTGTCCATAAAAAAAGGCTTTGCCTCAGATTAAAATATTAAAATTATTCCAAAGCATTTCTTTGTGGGGAGAAAAGTTGTACACGTAACACAATTTCCAAGCAAGTAAATCTTGGTGAAATTTAGAGAGAGAAAACAGTCATTCAGAAGGTTAAATTTGATAAGAAGATTACATTTGAAAAGAAAATCTAAGCCGCCTAATCTACAAAATACAGCATTGGGGATATAGTATCAAATTGAGTCATTACTACAAAGACTAATTCTTTAAAATCCAAAACTTACACCCTCAGAACGAGTATTAGACTAAACAGATTTACTAATTTTGTGGGATTTGTTCTTCCAAATAAAATTCAATAACATTTTGTTAATATCGTCAACAATTTTGTCATTAACAAATAAAGATAAAGAGGGATAAACACAAGGAGACAATGCCGCTGCTTTAGATTTAAGAACTCTGCCATACATTGACAGATCTCATTGAAGCCAACAATTAAAGATTGTTCTAGTTTTTGTTATTTTAGGTAAAAAATTAATTTGTTGGCGAGTCAATCTATCTTTAGTAAGGAAAATCCCCAGGTACTTGATACAGTCTTTAATGGGTATATGATGTATCAATTTATGTTGAGTATCATAAAGACTAAATAGTTCACACTTTGATAAGTTTAAATATAAGCTTGAGGCTTCAGAGAAAGGTTTAATAATATTTATACTCAAAGGAACTTGACTTTGGTCTTTAAGAAATATAGTAGTATGATTAGCTAGTTGAGATATTATAAATTCTTTATCAAATATTGAAAAGTACTTCCGAAACCTTTGATAAAAGTACTTCTGAAACCAAAAATGCTAAGAGATTTAAGCAAAAATTGGTGTTCTAATGAATTAAATTCTTTATAAAAATCCAAAAACATTATAATAGAATCTGAATCAATATTCTCTGTGTAATCAATGAGATCAAGTAATTAATCTTATATTGGAACTAATGTGTCTATTTTTCATAAATCAATTTTGTTTTTCAATATGATGACAGGCTTCAATACTTTCTTGACAGCCACTGGATGAATGTCAGATTTTGCCTCCGCCCTCTGGGGATGATTGCTTCATCAGCGATGCAAATGATGTTTTCCATTTATTTCAGTTTATAACTTACTGAAATATTATTGTAGAAACATGAGAGAAAAAATAACTAAAACCTTAGTGTAACGCTTTCTCAGATTTGGTTAGGGAATAAGGAAGCTGGAGGATTGAAAAAACCTCAGTTTTACTTTGTAGAAACACATGGCTCTATGTTGATTGGCTCTCTCTGTCTTTCGAGGCACTCATCATTGTAACACAGAACATTCATTAATAGAATTCCCCACAGGTGTGTAAGCCAGTGCTTGAGCATGCCCCTGCTTCCACACTTCTGTTAAAATTTTAGTTAACTCTTTATTTCAAATCAAAATGTGGGACATCATCTCAAGTTGTGGGATGTGGGACAAAGGATTAAAATGATGTGCATGACAACACAAAGTGGGACGTCTGGTCACCCTACTGTCTGGACATTTTTTAAGCACCACCAAAAAATATAAAAATTGTTTTGTATTTACGAAATGGGAATTGTCCATTCTGTGTTCCCTTACACAGTCCTATGTTACGTGATTGTACATAAATGCCGCAGAACCAAGTGTGTTGCTATTTTGAGTAATAAAAACTACAAGCACCTAGTTAAAGCTCACTCACACCTATTGTGTACTTCTTATGAAATATAATAGAAGTATATAACATAATTGGCGACAAGGACATTTTGTTCTCACTTTAGGCTTTGTTGTTTTTGTATAGTCAGTGTTTTAAGACTGTAGATGTTCGTGGTGCAAATCCTCTGCTCCGACTACGCTATCCCCATTAGTGAAAGCAACAGTGACCCCATACACTGGCCAGGCGTTGAAATGAAAGACACTTAACTGAGAAAACTGTGGAAGTCCTTCTTAAATTTAAGCTCGTTTTGGCCTGCCACAGCAACTTGTCAGTGACAACAGACCTCAGCTGGTCTCTGAAGAGTTTGAGGCTTTCATGAAGGCTAATGGAATACAACACATTCGATCAGCACCTTATCACCTGTCCACTAACGGTCTTGATGAGCGGTTTGTTCAGACAATGAAGCAAGCTCTTAAGTTGACACAGGGGAAAGGATCACTTAATCAACACCTCAACACTTCTATTCACCTACAGAAACACCCCTCATGACACCACCAAGGTGTTTCCTGCTACTGCAATGTTCAAAAGACAACTTTGCACTCATCTGGATTTGTTGAAGCCCCAGAAAACAAACAGACTGTTCAAGCGTAACAACACCTTCAGATGGAACGTCTAAAAGCAAAACATCATTGTTTCAGACCTGGAGACAAAGTGCTAGCTTGTAACTATGGGAAAGGTGTCAAATGGCTATCAGCAGTGGTGATTGCACATACTGGGCCAGTGTCTTACATTGTCGAACTTACTGATGGTCATCTCATCTGGAAAAGGCATGTGGACCAGTTACTAGCTGCAAATTCTTGTGGCAACTCAGGAGAACAGGTGACGATAGATCCTTACCTGAAATTGCTCCAGAATACTATCATTTGTCTGAGAATTCTTACACACCGACCATTGAGACCGAATTGACCAAGTCAGGTGAACAAGACTGTCAGTGCGCTTGTCAGACCAAACCCCTGCAAAAGAGATGGTAACTGTGACTGTACCTACACTCCGGTCATATCCTAAGAGAGAACGTCAACCTCCAAATAGACTGACACACCCACAACAATGGGGATGAATAATCCCCAGGGTTATGTCTGGGAATAGAGGTAGTCTACCCTATTTCCATAGTAAGGTTAAAATTAAAAAGTTAATGTTGTTATATTCTGAATAATGTATGTTGCATATACTTCAGAAGCTTAAGAGAAAATGTTATTGTTGAAGTAATATGTGTTCTGTTGTCAAGAAAATACTATATTTTCTTTACCGCTTCAAATGTAGGAGGAAGGAATATGTTGTGCATTTATGAAATGAGAATTGTCCATTCTGTGTTCCCTTACACCCTGCTAAGTAATGTAATTGTACATAAATGCCGCAGAACCAAGTGTGGTGCCATTTTGAGTAATAAAAACTACATTCACTTAGTTAAAGTAGGACTGCACGATTATGGTCAACATGATGATCATGATAGTAGTCATACACTTTCTGTCAAACTGTCAATCAAAGTAGTGTGTGCTGATTTATGGTCTTTTGTGCTTCTCAGGCCAATGTTTCTGTAGGTGAATTTATGTCCAGGGGTGGTGGTAACCCTATCGACTGTATCAGTGGGTCAATCTGGCCCCTATGTGCCTGGGCAGTGGTGAAGAGGGGTGTGTGGGTGTGTGGGGGAGTAGTCCCCAACAAAGGTGTAAAGGTGTTTAAGGTAATGAGTGTTTTTTTTTTTTTTTTTTTGGGGGGGGGGGGGGGGGGGGGGGATACGTCTGAAAGGTGTATCAATGGTTAATATTGGACATGTGCTTGTGTTACTGTGTGGGGGTATTTCGTTTGTGTAACCACATTGTTAGAAAAAGCATGATGTTTGAATGTGTACATATAGTACAATATTCTACTACAGTAGAATATTTGTTTGTAAAATAAACTAAAACAAATGTTGATTATGTTTTTAGGGAGCCCGGTTTGCCTTTGAATAAAAAGTTTAGGAGGTAAAGCGTTTTTTTTTTTGTTTGGTTGGTTTTTTTTTTGGTTTTTTTTAAAAAAGAATTTGTTTAAAAGAATCGCATGTATTACATACCCTCTAAACATAAACCTTTAGGAGGTAAAAAATGATTAAAAGAGCTGTTTAAAAAAAATCGCACGTATTACATGACTTCTAAACAAAGATTCTTATGTGGTAAAAATGTGGCTAAAAGAATCGCTGTATTGTTTAATAGATACTAGAAGATAAGTTTTCGCGAGTTGTCTTCCATTCACTGGGTTAAAGCATTAATGATGTTAAAACCGAATCGCCTCTCTCTCTCGCGCTCTCTCTCTAAAACCCACCCATACATATGTGTTTCAGACAGCTCTCTCTCTCTCTCTCTCTCTCTCTCTCTCTCTCTCTCTCTCTCTCTCTCTCTCTCTCTCTCTCTCTCAACCCCCGCCCATACACGTGTTTCCCCGGTAGACAGTACTTTCTGTCAAACTGTCAATCGAAGTAGTGTGCTAATTTATGATCTTTGTGTTTTTCCTGAACGACAGTTTGTAAGTAGTCTAATTTATGGCCCTTTGTGCTTTTCCTGACCAAGAATTTTGTGGGGGAGACACTTATTTTATGACCAGGGGTCGTGGTGTAATCCAGTGTTTGCGCTGTGTAATTTAGATGGCTTCTCATTTTAGCTCACCGCAAAAGGTTTATTTTTATTTTGAGGAATACTTCAAAGAGGAGATGGCTGTCTATCGTAACAGTAAGTGTTTTATTATTATGATGATGATTATGATTATTATTATTACTATGCATTATTAAGAATGTTTATATATAAACAAATTTATGGGGGCTGTTGTAATGGTTAAACAGGTATCTAACGCTACAGGTGAGGCTGACATTGTGTCTATTCTGGACATCATAGACGAAATCAAGTTTCTGAACAAGGCAAGCGGTACGTACATGTGTTATTATTTTATAAGTATTCGTTCCTATGTATGATGTGTTGTGTATGTGTAGAATGAATATACTTTTTATTTTACACAAAGGATCAAACTCAGGCAGTGCAGCTCCGTGAGTCAGGTCGGATAACCCCATGCTCGGTAAGTGTTGTAATAATTAGATATTTGGCGGTTATGTTTAAATGTGGTTTTATGCTGTTTTCTTATGGTTTTTTTTGTGTGTGTTCGTTTGTTTGCTGTTCAAGGATTGTCAAATCTTGTAAACAAGATCACTGCTCCAGAGTTCAAAAATCGTGTTGCGGGTTCTACTGAAAGGCTTGTCTCAACAAAGCCTAGAAAGAACAAGCGTAAAACAGTTACGGTCGCTCGGGTCCATGCTCCGACTGCCGAATGTTTGAGAGACATAGGCATAGTGACATCTACAACGCCTAACGCCGGGGCAGTGGTGGCTTAGCGGTTAAGGGTTACTGATCTGGGTTACTCTGGGTTACTGATCGGAAGGTCGAAATTATAAAAAAAAAAAAAAAAAAACAAAACAAAAAAAAAAATCCTGATTCATGTTGACTTTTTTCCAGAGTCAGCTGTGAATGAACGGGCTGCCGCTGAACCGTGCGCTATGGACTCTGGTTTGAGCTGGGATCGCAAGTTGTTAGAATCGTGGGACGCTTGTGCATTTTCCTGGCTCCTGGAGAAACGCGTGCCAGCGAATGTCTGACTGCGGGGGAGGACGACTCTGAGCCTTCAAATCAAAAAGCTTATGGTCGCGAGTCATCGGCTATTATAGACAACAACAGAGACTTATCTGAACTGATACGATCCGGGTTCAAGACCATCGAGCGTCTGGACAACCTTATAAAAACGTTGTTTCTTCTCAATCAATCTGTGACGGATACTTTACAACGACACACCATCACGCATATACACATTATAGCTACCTTGCTGGGGAGATTCCCCCCGTTGGCCATGACCAATATCTGACAACAGAGTTGTTAAAGCAGCTTGTACAATTAGTTAAAAACAACAAACTCGGGTGAGTTGTGCAATACATTTTTTTTTTATACATCTGTGTGTATACGTGTATTATTTGCTGATTCGTATCTGTTTACTGTGTGTGATTTTTTTAAACTAGTTTTGTTTCAATTTAAAAAATCTGTTAAAAATTTCAAAGCGTTGTGGTGAAACAGTTTGTAATCAGGGAGCAATAATTAAATCTAGAAAATGCGACGACGATGGTTTGTGTTCCTTCGAACAGCGTGGTAACACAGAGACTTTACACTATTTAATTTGGACAGTGGAGGATCTGAATAGATCTGAGTCTACCACTGATAAGTTGTTGGAATTATTAAACACTGCTAAATCAATGGCTGAGGTTCAAGCAGAATCAATTCCAAATTCGTCGTTAGACCATGATTCAAATTCACAACAGGTAGGGTGGGAGTCAGACTGCAAATCGAATCGGTCGTTTAATCCTTCGGAGCCAAATTTTGGGTTATGCGAATCCACTATTGAATCTATTGTAAGAGAGGGTGGCGATGTTGGTGGTTATATGGTGATACCGAGACTCAGATTTAATAGTTTGGAGATACGATGTTGTATAAATATGCGTGTGATAACCACTCCAGACCTGGCTGCGTACACTATATTTCTGCATGATCTCATGTCTGAAATAGTGTCGTTTTCCAGACTGCTGGCCGGTGATGGGGGTTTAATCAACATTACCTTGAGAGGCCCTAGTCTACCCTCTGATCTTAAGTCAGGGATCTCAAACTCAATTTACCTGGGGGCCGCTGGAGGTAGAGTATGGGTGAGGCTGGGCCGCATCAAGTATTCCACAAAAAAAGGATTTCAAGTATTCCAAAAACAGTACAACCGATCCAATCTTCTTAATCTTTAGTAATAACTATTCAGAACATGCAGAACATGAACGGTTCTTCAGAACATAGGTTTCTCTTACTTCCACCTACTCCTTGCTGCCAGAGACTTGGCAGCGCTTCCTCTTACACAGCTGAGCCACATTTGGCTTGAGAGAGGAAGCAACTGAGACCCTCAGTATGGCTCGAAGATGCTCATCTGTAAGTCTGGACCTGAACTTTGATTTATTAAAGTTCATAGTGGAGAAGAGCTTTTCGCACAGATAGGTGCTCCCAAAAAGGCACATGATTCGCTTGAACATCTTGGGAAGCTCAGGGAACGTGGGGGGAAATTCTCTCATAAATTGTCCAAGCTTGTCTGTTTTTCCACTCACCTCCCTGAACTTGGCTTTGAGTTCAGAACTGCACTGCAGGTCAATTAGCTCCAACTGAACCACAGGGGGGGCATCTTCCACATCGAAGGAGAAGGGGTCAGCAAAAATTTGAAACGTGGCTCTGTGTGTCTTGAAGTCTGCAAACCTGTGATCAAATTCTTCCTGTAGCTTTAGAATGGTATCAACATACTTCTCACCACTGAATGGTGTGCCTGAATCCATGAGCGCCTTGCATGCTGGGAAATGGCAGAGGTTTGTCTGAGAAAGCTGGGCTTTCCATAACACAAGTTTTGTGGAGAATGCTCTGACACTGTCATATGCAACACTGACAAGCTGGCCCTGGCCTTGTAACTTCTTGTTCAGTACATTCAGCTCCTGTGTGATGTCAACAAGAAAAGCTAAGTCCATTAGCCATTTGGGATCACTTAGTACAGGAACAGCCATCCCATCCTTATCCATGAAGGCTTTCACTTCTGCTCTCAACTCAAAAAACCTCTTCAAGACGTCCCCCCTGCTAAGCCAACGTACCTCGGTGAAGTAGAGCACATCCTCATATGCTGACTCTATTTCCTCCAAAAAGGTGCGGAACTGCCGGTGCTTTAAGCCCCTGGATCTGATATGGTTGATGCATTTCACAACGTCAGACATCACATTGTCAAACTTAAGGCATTTGCTGCAAAGGGCCTGCTGATGGATAATGCAGTGCAAAGCAATGGCTTCTTCCACACCCTCCTCTTCCAGTTTTCTTTGAACAAGTGCCACCAGTCCATTTCTCCTCCCTGTCATTGATGGCGCTCCGTTGGTTGTTATTCCAGCAAAACTCTTCCATAGTAAGCCCACAATGGCATCACACAGCTGGTGGAATATTTCCTGACCGGTGGTCTGGCCATGCATTGGATTTATTGTGAGCAAATCCTCCATCACTTCAAAATTGTCATCAACACCACGGACATATATTGCGAGCTGCACAGTGTCAGTGACGTCTGTGCTCTCATCAAGAGCGACTGAGTATGAATGGAAATGTCTAGCTTTCTCACGCAGTTGATCGTAAATGTTATCCGACAGGTCAGAAATGCGCTCTGCCACTGTGTTGGCTGAAAGGCTGATGTTGCTAAACTGACCTTTCTTTTCCAGACAGACTATACTTGCAGCCTGTAACATGCACTGTTTGATGAACTCGCCGTCTTTGAATGGCTTTCCTGCCTTAGCAATCATCTCACTCACCACGTAGCTAGCTTCGACTGCTGCATCACTCTCTTTGCTTGCTTTCTTGAAAAAATCTTGTTGCCTCAGTAGACATGTTTTAAGTTTGGCGACCCGGTCCTCTCGCTCATCTCCCTGGTATTTTGCATACTCCTCAGCATGTCTAGTTGAGTAATGACGTCTGATGTTATACTCCTTGTGCACCGCAACTTTATCTGTGCATATTAGACACGTCGGAATGCCCCTGTGCTCTACAAAAAAATATTCCTTTTCCCACGTCTCCTGAAATTGTCTGTGCTCATCGCCAACCTCTCTCTTCACGGCAGGTTTTGAAAAAGACATGACTGGGTGACAAAAAAAAAACGTATTTGCACTGGGTAACACTCCCAAAACACGTTTCAAGTGACCAACGTTGATAATTCGTGTTGTTGTCACGAGCCTGAGCTATGGTAGCCCACAAGTGTTAAAAAATATAAAACGCCCAGGGCAATGACTCATGCAGGTGCATGTGAGAAAAAGTTAGTGGGGGCGGGCCGCACTAACAGCAAGCTTTGATTTCAAGTAGGCGGCCACAAAATATCGTTCCGCGGGCCGCAATTGGCCCCCGGGCCGCGAGTCTGAGACCCCTGTCTTAAGTAATTGCCAGAAACAGAATGAATCTGTTTTGCCCCAACAATATATCTAACAATCTGTGTTTTGCGATCTCTCTGGCCCATTTTCTACATCCACAAACGTTGTGTACTGATCTAGAGCTGATAGCCAAGTCTCTGCAGAACACTGCGGGGTATTTGGTACAGAAAAAGATAGGGTTTAATGACATCACACAGTTTGAACATTTGTTACACATTAAAATAGTGGTGTTCCATAGAACATGCTCTGGTCTGTTGGAACACTTTACGACCAATGATGAGCCTCATAATAAGACCCTGTTCTTGTATGTACACAATGAGCATTATTTCATGATTAAGAACCTAAAAGCGATCATTGGTACCCCATACGTGTGCGACTACTGTCACCATGGTTTTACTAGTTGTAGAGACTATAGGTGTAAATACGATTGCGATGTTTGTAATGCGCCTGATTGTCATAAATACGCTGTCAAAACGAGGCGTCACAATTGTTTGCGGTACTGCAGATCAGCCTACTGTCATAAAGCGCATAAACGAATGCAAATAGACAACAGTACGCTCAGTGTGTCAGTAAATACTGTCAGAAATGTAATAGGCGATATCATGTCAACGGATCCACTCCAAAACAACACATGTGCGCAGCAGAATGTTGTATCCATTGTAACGTGGAATTGGTTAATGATGGCGTACACCAATGTTTTACACAACCAATAAAACTCAAACCACCTAGTGACAAATACATATATGATTTTGAGACACAACACGCAGATGGTAAACACGTTGCAAATTTCGTATGCACGATCAAGTTTAAAGGGGAAGAGTTCACAGCCGCTGGTACAGACTGTATAGATCGACTTGTTAAAAAGTTTAAACAGCCTCATTATCAGAATTTCACATGGGTTGCACACAATGCTTCTGGGTTTGACAACTTTATACTTTTGGAATATTATTTGATTATTTAGGGCCAACACTTCAAATTACTATGCAAGGCAGTCGGATCATTTCAGTGTATGAAAAGACATTCAAGCAACGTTTCATCGATAGCTACTCATTTATCCCTATGCGTCTGGCCATGATGCCTGCTGCGTTAAATCTAACCTGTGCTGAGAAAGGTCGTTTTCCACACCTGTTCAATAGAATAGAAAATGAAGACTACGTAGCCCCATACCCGGACAAGCATTTCTACGGCTATGAGACAATGTCTGACAAAGAGAGGGCTCTGTTTGATGACTGGTATGTTACGGTATCGGGTAAGGTGTTTGCAAGTTCTTTTTTAAAATCAAATGTATGGCAAGAACGATGTCATTTTGCTCGGTGAGGCATGCATGAAGTACCGTCACGAATTCATACAGTGTACCAAACTCGACCCATTCAGCAGCAGGCTTACCCCGAAGGTGTTCACATAATTGCAGGAGACTTTAATAAGGCGAACTTGAAGACTGTACTCCCGAAATTTTATCAACATGTTAAGTGTTTTACTAGAGGGGAGAACACTCTGGATCATGTTTACTCCAACATTAAGCATGCGTATAGAGCCATACCTCTCCCCCACCTCGGCCAATCAGACCATCTCTCCCTCCTGCTCTCCCCTGCCTACACCCCCCTCAGACGCAGTGTCACGCCCACTACAAAGACTGTTACCATCTGGCCTGACGATGCATTCTCCAAACTACAGGACTGCTTCAGACAGACAGCCTGGGATTTATTTGAACACCAGGAACTAGAAACATTAACAGGAATGGTACTGGACTATATCAAGTTCTGTATCGGAAATGTGACTGTGGACAAAAACATTCGGGTTTTCCCAAACCAGAAACCTTGGATGACCAACCAGGTCCGCACGCTCCTCAGAGCCCGCGACGCTGCCTTCAGGTCTGGTAATAGAGCTCTGTATAGAGCCGCTCATGCCAACCTGAAAGGTGGTATTAAGGAAGCTAAGGCGGACCATAAGAGGAGCATAGAGTCCCACCTGTCCAGTAAAAATAAACGGGAGGTGTGGCAGGGCATACAAGATGTCACAAACGACAGAGGCCGCGATGCGACAACAGGAGACCCGAGTGCGATGCTGGCAGAAGAGCTAAATTGCTTCTTTGCTCGCTTTGAAACATCACAACAGCACTCACCTGCTCCAGCCTTGCCTCCACCCTCATCTGGCTCCTGCACCAGTCCAGCCCTGCCTCTATCCCCTCCTGGTTTCTGCTCCACTCTATTTACTATGAGGGAACACGATGTTAGACGGATGTTTCTGGCAGTGAACCCCAGGAAGGCTGCTGGCCCAGACGGAGTACCTGGTAAGGTGCTCAGATCGTGTGCCCACCAGCTTGCCCACATCTTTACCAGAATCTTCAATCTCTCCCTGGCCCAAGCAGTCATCCCGTCCTGCCTAAAATCAGCCACAATCATTCCAGTGCCAAAGAAGTCTCCCACCACTAGCCTAAATGATTATCGTCCTGTGGCCCTCACTCCAGTTATTATGAAGGGCTTTGAGAGATTGGTTCTTCAACACATCAAGGACTACCTCCCCCCAGACTTCGATCCCTATCAGTTTGCATATCGTGCAAACAGTTCCACAGAGGATGCTATCGCCGTAGCTCTCCACTCCATGTTGAGACATCTAGAGCAGCAACAGAGCTACGTCCGGATGCTTTTTGTGGATTACAGTTTGGCTTTTAATACAATCATTCCGGATATTCTCATCACCAAATTGGTCACACACCCCCCCCCCCCGTCTGTCGAGAGCCTGCTGACATACTGTATTACGGTATGGTAGGGCAGCTGCACCGTGGTAGACAGGGAGAGGCTTCAGAGAGTAATAAGAGCAGCACAGAAGATCATTGGTTGCCCTCTCCCCTCCATGATGGATATTTACACCTCCCGTTGCCTCAGCAGAGGAAAAACTATCATTAAGGACAGCTCTCACCCTGGCTCTGATCTGTTTAATCTGTTGCCCTCAGGGAGACATTACAGGTGCATCAGAACAAGGACTAATAGATTCAAGAATAGTTTTTTTCCCAAAAGCTATAACCATTTTAAACACACACGTGTACTGATTTCACAGTATAGGTATATAGTGTCTATAGTATTTAGTATTTATTTTCTATAGTATTTAGTAATTATTTTATGTACATGTTGGCACGGAAAAAAAAGGAGTGGCTCTTAATTTCATTGTACATGTGTATATTGACAATAAAGGCATTCATTCATTCATTCATTCATTCATTCATTCAGATACACCACTTTAGCAGCGTGCTACATGGCAGTGTATAAAACCCGCTTCCTACCAAAAGACACCCTAGTTCTGACCCATAACAACGAATATACAAATCAGAACAGGACATACTCAACCGTTTCCATTGAATGGCTTGAATATGTCAAAACAACATGCGGCATAAACATTCAGCATGCATTAAACCATGGTGAGCTGGTGATTGGAAAATACCATCTCGAAGGTTATTATGAAATGGTGTCAAATACGCTTTCGAATTCAGTGGTTATATGTTTCACGGGCATGATTGTTGTTATAACCCCAACCATTTACATCCGTTATCAAAAGTGCCCTACGGCTTGCTCAGAAGACAATTTGATGACAAAGTCGATATATTGGAAAAAGCGTATGGTCTTGATGTTAAGGTAATGTGGGAGTGTGATTGGAATAACGTTAAACAGACCGATGTCACTGTAATGGTCTTTATGTCTACTTACACACATCCTGAGGGATTGAAACCGCGCAACACACTATTTGGTGCTCGTAATAACGCGTACAAATTGTATCAGCCGACATTTGGGAAAAAATACGATACAGTAGCTCACAAAAGTGAGTACACCCCTTACATTTTGATAAATATTTGATTATATCTTTTAATGTGACAACACTGAAGAAATGACACTTTGCTACAATGTAAAGTAGTGAGTGTACAGCTTGTGTAACAGTGTAAATTTGCTGTCCCCTCAAAATAACTCAACACACAGCCATTAATGTCTAAACCGCTGGCAACAAAAGTGAGTATACCCCAAAGTGAAAATGTCCAAGTTGGGGCCAATTAGCCATTTTCCCTCCCCGCTGTCAGGTGACTTGTTAGTGTTACAAGGTCTCAGGTGTGAATGGGGAGCAGGTGTGTTCAATTTGGTGTCCTCACTCTCACACTCCCTCATATTGGTCACTGGAAGTTCAACATGGCACCTCATGGCAAATAACTCTCTGAGGATCTGAAAAAAGAATGGTTGCTCTACATAAAGATGGCCTAGGCTATAAGAAGATTGCCAAGACCCTGACACTGAGCTGCAGCACGGTAGCCAAGACCATTCAGTGGTTTAACAGGACAAGTTCCACTCAGCACAGACCTCGCCATGGTTGACCAAAGAAGTTGACTGCTCGTGCTCAGCGTCATATCCAGAGGTTGTCTTTGGGAAATAGATGTATGAGTGCTGCCAGCATTGCTGCAGAGGTTGAAGGGGTGGGGGTCAGCCTGTCAGTGCTCATACCATACGCCGCACATTGCATCAAATTGGTCTGCATGGCTGTCATCCCAGAAGGAAGCCTCTTCTAAAGATGATGCACAAGAAAGGCCACAAACAGTTTGCTGAAGACAAGCAGACTAAGGACATGGATTACTAGAGCCATGTCCTGTGGTCTGATGAGACCAAGATAAACTTATTTGTATGTATCAGCAAAGCCAGACAACACACAGCAGCTTAATAAAGTTGAGGAATGTGTAAAAGACATTAGACGTTGGATGCTTAATAACTTCCTCTTACTTAATTCTGATAAGACAGAAGTACTTGTACAAGGACCACGTGTAGCTAGAAGTAAGCTTTCTGATCATATAGTAACTCTGGATGGACTTTCTGTTTCGTCATGTGCAGCAGTAAAAGACCTTGGAGTGATTGTTGACTCCAGTCTATCATTTGATGCTTATGTAGATAATATTACTAGGATAGCCTTCTTTCATCTCAGAAATATTGCTAAGATAAGAAATATATTGTCACTACATGATAAAGAAATTTTAGTTCATGCTTTCATCACTTCTAGGCTAGATTATTGTAATGCCATACTGTCTGGATGTTCCAGTAGGTGCATAAACAAACTCCAGTTAGTCTAGAATGCAGATACGACCACATCACCCCGATCTTATCAACACTGCATTGGCTCCCAATGAGTATTATATTAATTATAAAATACTATTATTGACTTATAAAGCACTATATGGTCTTGCGCCACAGTATCTAAACAAACTTTTGGTTTTCTATGATCCACCATGCCTACTTAGATCAAAAGGTGCAGGCTATTTGATGGTACCTCGATTAGCGAAGGCTACAGCAGGGAGAAGAGCTTTCTGTTATAAAGCCCCACAGTTATGGAATAGCCTACCAATTAGTGTTCAGGACTCAGACACAGTCTCAGTGTTTAAGTCTAGGCTTAAAATGTATTTGTTTACTCAAGCCTACCATGAGTAGACTTTCTGTTACGCAAAGCACAGTCCTAACAATCTCTTCTCTCCCTCTCTCCTTCTGTCAAGCCACACACGATTTTATGGAGATGCTAGAGATCCTGATCCTTTCTGCTCTCCGGACCTGCCTGATCCGTTTGGATGCCCTACCTCTGGATCGAGCTCTCATCTCCTCCAATTCCAGATGGACACACTCACTGTGGTTGCTGGGACTCCAGTAATGGAATGTAAATGGAATTTGATCACAACCACACTGTACAGGTAACAATGTCCCACATTAACTAGTGCACTACAATGGTAGAACTCTGCACTTAAACCATTCTAATTTGATACTTTTTATCCTTTGTTAATGGATAATGGAGTAAATTAAGAAAAAAATGGTCTCACAATTATGTTAATAGGTACTGAGCATGTAAATGTAACAATGCTGACTCAAAATCTGCAACAGTGAGACCTAAACATTTTTTCTTAAACAAAAAGCTGGTTTGCCAAAGACTGTACTTTAGGCTTGAGGCTGTTCTGTCCCACTGACATCAGTACACGCTGTATGAAATGTTTTTGCGAGTGATTTTGGGTAATTCAGGTTTAATGCATAAATAAGACCAAGGAGAAGACACTTTGCTTGTGGGAGGTCCTGCATTTTGTCCATCACCATCTGACCTTCAAGTAGTATCCCAATAGAGGAAGACAAATGCAAGGAATTGGGGGGCTGAAGATTGGTGTATTCGAATAAGATCCCCACAGGCACATCAATGATAGAGTTGCGATGATCAGACACCTAGTGAAGAAACAGGTATAAATAGAGTATTGTGATCATGCATCAAAGTTTGACCATAGAGAGAAATAGTTGGTATATATTGTAACCGTAGTTTTGACAGGTATAGGTCAAAGGTCAAAAAGATACACATTCTAACTCTCTATATCTAGATCAAAGGTCATGATCATAAAAATATTAATAGTTATGTTAAATCTGGATCACATCCATTCGTTACCATACATGGTGCGGCCATGTGTTTTTCCACCCCACACACGTTGCGCACACATGGTACATCTTTTCACATAGAATATGAAACTCTCTGTGGTAGGTCATAAAAATATATATAGTTATGTTAAATCTGGTTCACATCCAAATCGTGACCATACCTGGTACGGCCATGTGTTCCCCCCCACCCTACCCCACACACACACACACACACACACAAGTTGCACACTCATGTTTTTTCTAACACTCTGTGGTAGGTCATAAAAATATATATAGTTATGTTAAATCTGGTTCACATCTAAATCGTGACCATACATGGTACGGCCATGTGTCCCCCCCCCCCAACACACACACACACACACACACAAGTTGCACACTCATGTTTTTTCTAACACTCTGTGGTAGGTCATAAAAATATGTATAGTCATGTTAAATCTGGATCACATCCATTCGTGACAGAAATGTTGCTAGTTATGTTAAATCGGGTTCCCATCCATTCCTGACACAAATGTTACTATACATGGTATGGCCATGTGTATTACACATCCAAACAAAAATATGACGCACACAAACGCACTTTATTTTCACATTATTTAAAAGGAATTTAAGTGTTATGTACTAAATTACCATAATTATGAGCACAAGTTGTTAAGTTGACAATCATTTTTAAAATTATGTTTCTCCATTTAGATTGTCTGCAGTAGAATGCAGTCTTTTAATCCAGGAAAAATGACTGCCTTTAAGTTTTATAACAATAGTAAGTAAAATCCAGCGTGATTTACATTACAAATCTCATACGTATCATCTCTGCAGGATTTATAGACGTTAAAGCACTGAATGAAATGAGCAATATAGACAAAAAATAAACACTGTGTCTACTACTTTTATCTCTCATAGAACTATCCACAGTCCAAAGGCTGTGGAGCTAGAAGGCTACGTGTGCGAATGACAAAAGATTTTAAAAAATAAAATAAAAAAAATGTATCAATACATGAAATTAGATTACACAATGTAGTTGAGGTTTACATGAATAAGCAGAAATGTAATCATGCTTATCTTTCCTATAGCACAATTGAAAAGCCCTCTCTAGATGAACAGATTTGTCAAATGAAACTTTTTCCTTCTTTTCCACTGCTACGGTAAACTAAAGAGTGGATATTCAAATTACACTGCTAAATATGACTAGCATTAGCTACGTGTACTAGTGCAAAATAGTCCATCAAATGTATTAGCAGGTGTAGCCTATACACGAGTCCACTATTGGTCATATCACAACTGCCCCAAATTCATTGCTTTAGTAGAATTTAATGGTAAGTGAAATGATAATCACATTGTAATGTCCTTAGTATTTGTTCAGTCTACAGGTCCTCTAACACTCTGTTAAATGAATAAATGTAAATGTACTACAACGTAAATTTTGTTTTAAATCAATTAACGCAGAAATTACACACAATATTAAGTTGATGTAATTATCAACATTATTATGTCAACACCACTCATCAAAATAATGTGTACAACTTTAAATATTTAATTAATTCAATAAATTAGAATTTTTATCTTGCAACCCCACATTAAATTTAGATTGTGGGGGTTTGTTTTGTATAGCTCCGCTGTTAGAAAATACATGATGGTTGAATGTGAACATAAATGAGCAGAATGTAAGCTTGTGAAATAAATTAAACTTTATTGATTGCACTTTTTGAGAAAATGGCATGACTTTGAATAAAAATTTACTGAAATAAATACTCTAAAACATTGATATACCCGAAGAAATGTAAAAAAGAAAAAATAAATTAAAAAAAAACTTTTTACATACCTTCTAAATAGGTCCCTTTAGGAGGTAAACGTTTTAAAGACGGTGTTTTATAAGAAACGCGCGTATTACATGCCTTCTAAACCTAACCCTTTAGGATGTAAAATGTTTAAAGTGCTGCTTAAAAGAATCGAGAGTTTTGTTTAAACTAGAAGACACATTTTCCGGGGAATGTCTTGTAGGCCTATACACAGTGTCCTACACATCTGAAGTGTGTGTGTATGTGGGTGTGGGGGGTGTGCGTGCGTGTGTGTGGGTGTGTTAGAGAGAGAGAGAGAGAGAGTCGAGTGTTTCCTGGGGGTTTGCTGACCAGACTGCTTACAGTGTGTTTATGTTAATGAATTAAGGTACGAGTCGTGTGTTTTAGGGTTTAACGATCCCTACCAATGTGTACATTTGTGGTTTAAGTGAATCTTTGTTTCTGAAATTACTTCTGTGGTAATTATCAGTTTGTGTAACTAATCTATCAGAAAATACTAGACCTGGTGACTGAATGTGGTAGATGTATTAGAATTTTGGACATGTTATGCATGTGTAGCTCCCTATGTGTATGATCTATGTGTAATCCTTCTGTCAAGAAATGAACAGACTGAGGTTTGTGAAATAATTGAACTATTTATTGGCTACGTTGTTGAGAAAAACACTGTGATGTGTAAAACATTTCTACAGTCCTTCAAGGCTGTATGATGTCGTTGTTCTCTTTTACTGAAAGAAAGGTCAAAACCATCGGTGTTATTCGTTGTGGAGACTGAAGTGACAATATGTCTGAAGAAAATGAAAATATGTATTACATATCCTACCTGCTAACCAGGTTATTTTAAGGGTGAAAAAACCTTTTTTAAAGACGGTGTTTTAAAAGAGTCGTGCGTTTTGTTTAAACTATAAACGAGATTTCAGAAAATGGTCCGCCAACGAGGATACTTACACAGAACTATCGCTAAATACATAAGCTTTTGTCTATGCTTTGACATCCCATGTCCCAGCAGTACATTTATGACCTCTGGTGACCATGTGGGTGTGCGGGGGTGGGTGTGAGAGAGAGAGAGAGAGAGACACACAGGTGTTCTTTCGGGGGTTTTGCTGACCAGAATTCTTACAAATGTGTTTGTTAACGAATTAAAGGGAGTCATGTGTCTCAGTGTTAAAATAGTGGTTAAGACGTCGTAGTTAAAACACAGAAGAAACTCTGCAACTATCTGTTACTATGTCTGCTCCGAGAAATCCTAATACCCTTAGAAGATTGCTGTGTATTCACCAACAAGAGGACCTGTTGAAATGAGAGAGGACCTGACTTTTGCTCCAAATTTTTATTTTTTTTTAAAAACCAAGAGGTTAGTTTGACAATTTATTAATGAAGGTAATGTAAAGACGTTGTTGTTTAACCCTGAGCAGGGCGTCAACAGCTCCAAAGATCGTGTCTTAAGTCCGAGGGTTTAGTTAGGAGGTAGAAAAACATTTAAAGATGATGTTTTAAAAGAAACAAGTGTTTCATCCTTAATGGTAAAAAAGAAAAATGGTTGTACTCCAATATGAAATAAAACGGCGGAGGCACACTGAGTACACTTCTGTTCCACAGTCTATAAGGATCCCCAAACTTCATGTAGTGTGGAAAAATATATACACCCTCCGTGACTACGTTACTTAAGGTTTAAACATTTTTATTTTGTGATGGCAGCGAGACAAAACGGTTGTGCATTTGGTATGTGGTGATTTTAGAATTAGGCCCCAAATGTCAAATATGTTTTGTGTATGGCTTCGTCAGGCAAAGATCACGATGGTATGGAAAGAGTATACAAGAGTAATTGGGGTGATCTAATGCTTAGGACTTGTACAGTACTTCAGCTCGGGAACGTCCCACCATGGCGTTCAGAGAGGCGTTATCTATGGTACACGTATATATAATATAGATCAGATCACCAGTCTGTCTTTACCCACTCCTGATCTGGGGGTGGGTGGGATGGGGATAACAGTTCAGGCATATTTCCAACGAAAGAACACCTGTGTCTCTCTCTCACACCCACCCCCGCACACCCACATGGTCACCAGAGGTCATAAATGTACTGCTGGGACATGGGATGTCAAAGCATAGACAAAAGCTTATGTATTTAGCGATAGTTCTGTGTAAGTATCCTCGTTGGCGGACCATTTTCTGAAATCTCGTCTATAGTTTAAACAAAATGCACGACTCTTTTAAAACACCGTCTTTAAAAAAAGGTTTTTTCACCCTTAAAATAACCTGGTTAGCAGGTAGGATATGTAATATATATTTTCATTTTCTTCAGACATATTGTCACTTCAGTCTCCACAACGAATAACACCGATGGTTTTGACCTTTCTTTCAGTAAAAGAGAACAACGACATCATACAGCCTTGAAGGACTGTAGAAATGTTTTACACATCACAGTGTTTTTCTCAACAACGTAGCCAATAAATAGTTCAATTATTTCACAAACCTCAGTCTGTTCATTTCTTGACAGAAGGATTACACATAGATCATACACATAGGGAGCTACACATGCATAACATGTCCAAAATTCTAATACATCTACCACATTCAGTCACCAGGTCTAGTATTTTCTGATAGATTAGTTACACAAACTGATAATTACCACAGAAGTAATTTCAGAAACAAAGATTCACTTAAACCACAAATGTACACATTGGTAGGGATCGTTAAACCCTAAAACACACGACTCGTACCTTAATTCATTAACATAAACACACTGTAAGCAGTCTGGTCAGCAAACCCCCAGGAAACACTCGACTCTCTCTCTCTCTCTCTCTAACACACCCACACACACGCACGCACACCCCCCACACCCACATACACACACACTTCAGATGTGTAGGACACTGTGTATAGGCCTACAAGACATTCCCCGGAAAATGTGTCTTCTAGTTTAAACAAAACTCTCGATTCTTTTAAGCAGCACTTTAAACATTTTACATCCTAAAGGGTTAGGTTTAGAAGGCATGTAATACGCGCGTTTCTTATAAAACACCGTCTTTAAAACGTTTACCTCCTAAAGGGACCTATTTAGAAGGTATGTAAAAAGTTTTTTTTTAATTTATTTTTTCTTTTTTACATTTCTTCGGGTATATCAATGTTTTAGAGTATTTATTTCAGTAAATTTTTATTCAAAGTCATGCCATTTTCTCAAAAAGTGCAATCAATAAAGTTTAATTTATTTCACAAGCTTACATTCTGCTCATTTATGTTCACATTCAACCATCATGTATTTTCTAACAGCGGAGCTATACAAAACAAACCCCCACAATCTAAATTTAATGTGGGGTTGCAAGATAAAAATTCTAATTTATTGAATTAATTAAATATTTAAAGTTGTACACATTATTTTGATGAGTGGTGTTGACATAATAATGTTGATAATTACATCAACTTAATATTGTGTGTAATTTCTGCGTTAATTGATTTAAAACAAAATTTACGTTGTAGTACATTTACATTTATTCATTTAACAGAGTGTTAGAGGACCTGTAGACTGAACAAATACTAAGGACATTACAATGTGATTATCATTTCACTTACCATTAAATTCTACTAAAGCAATGAATTTGGGGCAGTTGTGATATGACCAATAGTGGACTCGTGTATAGGCTACACCTGCTAATACATTTGATGGACTATTTTGCACTAGTACACGTAGCTAATGCTAGTCATATTTAGCAGTGTAATTTGAATATCCACTCTTTAGTTTACCGTAGCAGTGGAAAAGAAGGAAAAAGTTTCATTTGACAAATCTGTTCATCTAGAGAGGGCTTTTCAATTGTGCTATAGGAAAGATAAGCATGATTACATTTCTGCTTATTCATGTAAACCTCAAATACATTGTGTAATCTAATTTCATGTATTGATACATTTTTTTTATTTTATTTTTTAAAATCTTTTGTCATTCGCACACGTAGCCTTCTAGCTCCACAGCCTTTGGACTGTGGATAGTTCTATGAGAGATAAAAGTAGTAGACACAGTGTTTATTTTTTGTCTATATTGCTCATTTCATTCAGTGCTTTAACGTCTATAAATCCTGCAGAGATGATACGTATGAGATTTGTAATGTAAATCACGCTGGATTTTACTTACTATTGTTATAAAACTTAAAGGCAGTCATTTTTCCTGGATTAAAAGACTGCATTCTACTGCAGACAATCTAAATGGAGAAACATAATTTTAAAAATGATTGTCAACTTAACAACTTGTGCTCATAATTATGGTAATTTAGTACATAACACTTAAATTCCTTTTAAATAATGTGAAAATAAAGTGCGTTTGTGTGCGTCATATTTTTGTTTGGATGTGTAATACACATGGCCATACCATGTATAGTAACATTTGTGTCAGGAATGGATGGGAACCCGATTTAACATAACTAGCAACATTTCTGTCACGAATGGATGTGATCCAGATTTAACATGACTATACATATTTTTATGACCTACCACAGAGTGTTAGAAAAAACATGAGTGTGCAACTTGTGTGTGTGTGTGTGGGGGGGGGGGACATGGCCGTACCATGTATGGTCACGATTTGGATGTGAACCAGATTTAACATAACTATATATATTTTTATGACCTACCACAGAGTGTTAGAAAAAACATGAGTGTGCAACTTGTGTGTGTGTGTGTGTGTGGGGTGGGGTGGGGGGGAACACATGGCCGTACCAGGTATGGTCACGATTTGGATGTGAACCAGATTTAACATAACTATATATATTTTTATGACCTACCACAGAGTGTTAGAAAAAACATGAGTGTGCAACTTGTGTGTGTGTGTGTGTGTGGGGTGGGGTGGGGGGGAACACATGGCCGTACCAGGTATGGTCACGATTTGGATGTGAACCAGATTTAACATAACTATATATATTTTTATGACCTACCACAGAGAGTTTCATATTCTATGTGAAAAGATGTACCATGTGTGCGCAACGTGTGTGGGGCGGAAAAACACATGGCCGCACCATGTATGGTAACGAATGGATGTGATCCAGATTTAACATAACTATTAATATTTTTATGATCATGACCTTTGATCTAGATATAGAGAGTTAGAATGTGTATCTTTTTGACCTTTGACCTATACCTGTCAAAACTACGGTTACAATATATACCAACTATTTCTCTCTGACCATCAATGCATGTTCATCAGAATGCTCACAAATCAAAAACACAAATCAGTTGTATTTATGAAAAATATGAGATACATACTACCAAATTTAGTACAAAGCAAAATTATATTGACAAGTATACATGTGAATTTATGCAAATATACATCCGCCCTGCAAAGCACTTGGTATGCACTTTTAAAAGGATGCAGTATAAATAAAGTCTGTTAATTTGAAGACTTGTACAAAAAAATTGGCCATGTTTCTAAATTAAAGGAATAGTTCACCCAAAAATGAAAATACACTCACCCTCAGGCCATCCAAAGTATAGATGTTTGTTTCTTCATGTGAACAGATTTGGAAAAATTTTAAAGTACATCACTTGCTTACCAATGGATCCTCTGCAATAAATGGGTGACATCAGTCCAAACAGCTGATAAAAACATCACAACAATCCATAAGTAATCCACATGACTCCTGTCCATTAATTAACATCTTGTGCAAAAAGCTTGTAATCAATCAAGACATTTTAACTTCAAACTGTTGCATCCAGCTAAAATGTTATATGGATTTTGATGTGACAGAATAACAGGGGATGGACTTTTTCTGCTGGAGAAAGCATTATTATCATTATAGCATTATAATGGCAGTGGTTTAAAGTTGAAATGCCTTGATGGATTTGTCTGGATTACTAGCAGATTATTGTGGTTTTTTTTTTACCAGCTGGTTGAACTCTCCTTCTAGTGATGTAATGCTAAATTTCTCCAAATCTGTTCCCATGAAGAAACAAACTCCTCTATATTTTGGCTGGCCTGAGGCGGAGTAGATTTTAAGTGTTAGATTTTAACTATTGCTTTAAAATCAACATGATTCTCTGACAAATGCTCAGACTACTGTGTGCACAAGTAAACAGGTTAAGAACAGATGCACTTACTAAACATGACTTAAAGAAACCAGAGTCATCATCTCCAGGTATGATAGGTAGTCCTCGAAGCACAAGGGTTCAGACTTCAGTTGGCTGGGCTGACCTTAGGAGAGAAAACATGAAATTCCATTAATGCCACAACCACTCACTATCAATATGTTTGCAGCATTTCTATGAGAATATATGTAAATGCTGATTTAAATTAAGATTATCAAATCATACATAGTAGATTACTGATATGGGGAAAAAAAGAAATACATTAAATGTTGACACCACCATGTTTCAAACTGTCACGAATTGGGAACGGAGGTGGAAGCAATTGCAGTTAAAGAGTTTTATTGAAGAGGCAGGCAGATAAATCCAAAACGTGAAACAGATGCGTAGTCAAAAACATACAGTGGGTCGGATGATCGGCAAACAGGCATATACAGGGTTAGGCAGGAATCTAAGTCACGGTCACAGAAAACAGGGTCAAAACACGAAGCATGAAATATGAAGCTATGACTGGGAACTGGGAGCGGAAAACACCAGAGTTGTCTAAGGAAACTAATCTAACTTTAAACTCACTAAATCTACCGAGGTACGTGGCATAAACTAACTACTATCTTACTATAATACTCCGCCAGGTGTACAGGGAAGTGAGCAGTATATATCCCGAACATAATCAGTGTTAAGTGCTGGCAGCTGAAAACAATGAAGTACATACCCTCGAACCACAACCAATGACAGAACAGGGTGGAGACAGAACATTTGTCAACATTCGAAGAGCTTGAGCTCGCTGAGTAATCACGCACCTTGCTCGTGCACACGTGCGCCCTCTGGCACTCAAAGCGTGCGGCAGGCTGCAGCTCTGTCTAAAGGGGAGATCGTGACACAAAGGATAATGTTTGAGAAGTTCCCTTCTTTTCTCAGAGTTAAAAATGCAATGCATACATTTCCACATGTTCTTGTGTCATATCACCTGTAATATAAAAACAATTGAAAATATTACAGTTAACAAAGTCAAAGCTAAAACAAAGGAAATTACATCATAATTAATTATAATTAAACAACTTTATTCTAAATATGCCTAAACCAGCAAATACATTGCATCTGGAAAGTATTCACAGTGCTTCACTTTTTCCACATTTTGTTATGTTACAGCCTTATTCCAAAATGGATTAAATTAATTATTTTCCTCAAAATTCTACAAACAATACCCCATAATGACAATGTGAAAGAAGTTAGTTTGAAATCTTTGCAAATTTATTAAAAATAAAAACAAAAAATCACACACGTACATAAGTATTCACAGCCTTCAATACTTTGTTGAAGCAGCTTTGGCACCAATTACAGCCTCAAGTCTTTTTGAGAATGATGCTAGAAGCATGGCACTCCTATTTTTTGGCAGTTTCTCCCATTCTTCTTTGCAGGACCTCTCCAGCTCCATCAGGTTGGATGGGGAGCGTCGGTACACAGCCATTTTCAGATCTCTCCAGAGATGTTCAATCGGGTTCAAGTCTGGGCTCTGGCTGGGCCACTCAAAGACATTCACAGAGTTGTCCTTTAGCCACTCCTTTGTTATCTTGGCTGTGTACTTAGGGTCGTTGTCCTGTTGGAAGATGAACCTTCGCCCCGGTCTGAGGTTCAGAGCGCTCTGGACCAGGTTTTCATCAAGGATGTCTCTGTACATTGCTGCATTGATCTTTCCCTTGATCCTGACTAGTCTCCCAGTTCCTGCCGCTGAAAAACATCCCCACAGCATGATGCTGCCACCACCATGCTTCACTGTAGGGATGGTATTGGCCAGGTGATGAGTGGTGCCTGGTTTCCTCCAGACATGATGCTTCCCATTCAGGCCAACGAGTTCAATCTTTATTTCATCAGACCAGAGAATTTTGTTTCTCATGATCTGAGAGCCATCCAGGCTGGTTGTCATGTGCCTTTTACTGAGGAGTGGTTTCTGTCTGGCCATTCTACCATACAGGCCTGATTGGTGGAGTGCTGCAGAGATGGTTGTTCTTCTGGTAGGTTCTCCTCTCTCTACAGAGACATGCTGGCGCTCTGTCAAAGTGACCATCGGGTTTTTGGTCACCTCCCTGACTAAGGCGCTTGTCTCCCGATCGCTCAGTTTGGCTGGGCGGCCAGCTCTAGGAAGAGTCCTTGTGGTTCCAAACTTCTTCCATTTACGGATGATGGAGGCCACTGTGCTCATTGGAACCTTCAATGCTGCAGAAATGTTTCTGTACCCTTCCCCAGATCTGTGCCTCGATACAATCCTGTCTTGGAGGTTTACAGACAATTCCTTGGACTTCATGGCTTGGTTTGTCCTCTGACATGCATTGTTAACTGTGGGACCTTATATAGACAGGTCTGTGCCTTTCCAAATCATATCCAATCAACTGAATTTACCACAGGTGGACTCCAGTCAAGTTGTAGAAACATCTGAAGGATGATCAGTGGAAACAGGATGCACCTGAGCTCAATTTTGAGTGTCATGGCAAAGGATGTGAATACTTATGTACATGTGCTTTTATTGTTTTTTATTTTTAATAAATTTGCAAAGATTTCATACAAACTTCTTCACGTTGTCATTATGGGGTATTGTTTGTAGAAAATTTGAGGAAAATAATGAATTTAATCCATTTTGGAATAAGGCTGTAACATAACAAAATGTGGAAAAAGTGAAGTGCTGTGAATAATTTCCCGATGTACTGTAAAGGTCTCTGGCTTTAAAAATGTGACAAACATGCTGTAAGGTAGATCAACTAAATTTAGTTATTAAATAGCTAAATTGCTATTTACTGGTGACGAGTGTGAAGATAAACTGATTTCACCGACTATGAAATATCACTAATTGTTTTCAGCAATATCCGAAATGTTCTTTCTCAAAGCACGCGATTAACCTATGATTAATACTTTATGAAATGTTTGTGGCTCACAAGTCAAAATATGAAATAAGTTTATTTCTCAGTCATACCATCACAAAATCATGAAAATGTCGTTAATTAATGGCGACATTGGCAAAGTTTGACCAGGAAAAATACAAGGTCTATAGGTCTCAGCATTAGCTGCCATGTTCTTTCTCACAGAAATACAAGATTACACTATGATTAAGTTTATTAACTTACATGATTAAATATTTCAAATCACATAAATAATCATTTGATATATCATTTATCATACCATCACAAAATCATCTTTAAAAATATTGTTAATTAACGACTATGTTAGCAAAGTTCAACCTGGAAACATTTGTAATTATGGCTGTGTTGTCCTTTATTATAAAATGTACCATTAGGAATTTAACAAACATATTTCACTATTAAAAATCACACAAAATAATTTTATATCAACGTACTAAGCTTACTCACTTAAAATGGCGCACAATGAAAATCTCCCTTATTTAACTTCACACCGAAATAAGTCTCAGCAGCAACCAACAGTTGAGACGAAGAGGACCGCCTTTTGTAATTATTTAACAATCAGCGCATTAGTTCTCTTGTTGCCAGGAGGAACTTTTTTGCATGGCCAATCACATCAAAGGAAGACCAGCATGAGCTATTTTAATGAATCATGATTTTGAGTTCATAACACTTGAAATCTTAAGTTTATGTATTTTGTAGGTAAATAAGTTAAACTAACTTATGTTTTTGAGTTATGGGTCAAAAATGCAAAATGTTAAGTAATGTTTGGTCCAGATTACTTGATTGTTTAAGTAAAGACAACATTAGGGTTTACAGTGTATTAAACCATAATGAACTTTCCTTTACTTTTACACCATCCGTTGTTACCCAGATGAGGACGGGTTCCCTTCTGAGTCTGGTTCCTCTCAAGGTTCCTTCCTCTTAACATCTTAGGGAGTTTTTCCTTGCCACCGTCTCCACCGGCTTGCTCAATTTGGATAAATTCACACATTTAAAATCTGTATCCTGTGTTTAAATGTTTCTGCAAAGCTGCTTTGAGACAATGTCCATTGTAAAAGCGCAATACAAATAAAATTGAATTGAATTGAATTGAATAAATGTTAGTGCTGTCTGTCATCAAGTCAAAGCTCTCATCTGGCACATATTGTTTGAAGTACTCATATGGGCTCATGGGATATGTCACTTCAACTGGAATTAGTTCTCAAAAAGAAGTGTCGTCGATAGCAGTAAATGGACTATGACACCATTTAATCTCGTGCTTCTTGGTAAGTGTGATATCTGTCAGTTCCTCATGCTCCTCTGTCTCCTCAGTTGGAACACTTCTACCTCAACCTCAGGTGCTACACCTTTCATGCAAAGAACCTCTTCACTGTCTCTGTCCCTCCCTTCACTTTCTCTGTCTCTCTCTAAAGCCAATTGAAACTGAATGACTTAGTCACTTTGAAGACATAATATAAATTGTAAATATTCTTATATATTAATAATTCTAAACTGACCATCTTCCTTAATCCTGGTTTCCTCATCTGCCTCATCTCCTGACTCCAAGCTGTCAATAACGGGTAGTTCTCCATTTACCAGAAGTTCAAGAAAGTCTGTCACTTTATACTCTAAAATAGAATAATATTAATAATAGTAATGATTAATAAACATCAATGTTCATGAAACATTAACATTAGAATTTTTTGTTTCTGTATTTTAGATCTGAAATGCTTTCACAAACCTCACAACCTGGCACACTGACTACGTTTACATGGACAGCAGTAATCTAATTATTGACCTTACTCTGATTAAGATAATAATGTGATTAAGGTGTTTACATGAGTTGCTTTTAGAATACTCCTGTCATGTTCCCGTTTTACATGTTATAGAACATAATTAGATTAACAGCCCGCGTCATTACGTCACCGCCGTCCGACGTCCCTCCAGAATTTCATGTATCAACATACAGTTCGTCTTCTTTATGGTATCGTATACAGTTTTGGGTGTTTTTATTTATTTTTTTACGAACGCTTTAAGTGCAGATAATTATTTGTCATGCTATACATGCTAATAGACAACTGTTTGAAGCCATGGGCTGCGTCTCAAATCGTGTAGTCACCGTCTGTATAGTAGCAGAGATACATGTATTTTTCCCCACTACAGGCCTATAGTAGGAAAGTTTGTGGTTTGGGATGCAGCCGTGCTCTCTTGTTCGCCGTAAAACGTTAAACTGCCGTGCGTGATCGTGTCCTGTCACAAAATTCAGTGAAAACTCTCACACGATGCTCATAATGTGATTAAGGTGTTTACATGTCTGTAATACACGTCCATAATGCGACTAAAACACTCCACCTGTCTTAATTTGATTAGAGCTTAATTCGATTATGACCTTAATTAGATTAAGGTAAGTAAAAATTGCTGTTTACATAGTAGTTTTTTAATCAAAGTATGGTCTTAATTGGATTAAGAGTGGATTATTATTGTCCATGTAAACGCAGCTACTGATGCTAAGTCATGAGGTTCCTGCTGATATCTATCAAGACCTGATGTCCATTGCGATGGACATTAAACTTAAATAAATAAATAAATAAAATCAGTCAATAGGTACTATTGAAATAATAAAAGTATAAAATTTTATTGGTTTCAACCAAAACCATGTGATGTCCATTCCAATGGACACAGGGTCTGAAGGGAATAATAATAATAATAATAATAAAAAACAGAACAGTATATTTGCTTTGTCAAGCCAATATAATAATGATTGGAATAAGTATGTGAGATAAAATTGGTGCTTGTGAAGCAAAGCTGATTTATCAAGCTTATAAAGCAGAATAATATGTTGGCTTTGTCAAGCCAACATAATGAACACCATCCCCACAGGGAAGCATGGGGGTGGCAGCATCATACTTTGGGGCTGTTGTTCTTCCGCTGGAACTTGGGCTTTAATCAGGGTGGAAGGAATAATGAATAGCTCCAAATACCAGTCAATTTTGGCACAAAACATTAAAAGGCTTCTGCTAAAACACTGATGAAGAGGAATTTCACCTTTCAGCATTACAACAACCCAGAGCAAACCTTCAGATGTCCAATGGAATGGCTTCACCAAAACAAGTTCCACAAGCTGTACACAGGAGTTGCCCAGCAAATTTGAGTTATAATGCTTTTGCGAGGAAAAATGGCAAAATATTGCTAAGACAAGATGTGCCATTCTCTTACCCAAAAAGATTTAATGCTTCAACTAAGTATTAGTTTAGGGGTGTGCACACTTATGTAACCAAGTTATTGTACATTTTTTCTTTTATTTTCTTACATTTGTTTTTTAGTTTAATTAATAGGTACAATTATTACAATAAAGGTTCTGACATGATTTATCTTGATTGACATTATTTATTTTTTACATAACAAAATCCTGACATTTTAACAGGGATGTGTACACTTTTTATATCCACTATAACCATTAACATCTTCTCCTACCCCAGGTTTATGGATAGGCATTAACAGAATGTAGAATTATTGACAAAATATAACTTTCTGCAGTTATCAGACCATCATGAGTGTGACATGGCTGGGTATTTTAAGGTGTCTGAAATATTCTATCAACATTTCCATGTCAGTGTGCTACTGATCAAAAGGAAAGAGGAGAACCTTAACTTTTTAGCCAAAGGGATATCAAAGCACTTTGATATATTTACTTGCAGTTGTTTCTTGAGTAGCAGATAAAAACCTTAGAGTGGCCAGTGGGAAGATAAGCTGTCAAGCAGGCTGGCACTGTGACAGCTTTACAGGAAGTAGAGTAATGAACAGCATGGCAGGAGCACACTTAACTGCACCTTCAGGGCAATACCTCCAGTGGGCTCTAAAAACCTCTGTTTTATGAGAGATTGTATATCATTTTACAGGTCATAATATTTCGTAGAGATTTTCCTTCATTATTTTCACCTGAACAAGCATACATTTACCAGACAAAGGTCGCCACCTTGTCAAAACGCGATTTTTCATTTACATAAATGCATTACACCCCCACATACAATCTTATATATAATCATATTAAATTAATCAGAAATATCTCTGCTCTTTTACATCTATAGAAAATAAACATGTAGCATGTTCATCCTCGCATGTAATCCTGGCACAAAATGCTTCAAAGAAAGTGCGCGTCCCTTTTAAGTGTGTGTGAACGCACGCGCAACGAACAGAGAGCTGCGTGCATTTGACGAGAGGGGTCTGAGAGTAGACTCGCAATCTGGCAAGATAATGCAAGAAAGACGCAGCGATTTCCCTTCAGTGTCGGGGTCAGCGTTTGTAGAGTCGATTGCCAGGATCTTATTATGAAATCAGTGTAGCCATAGCGGTGGTTACATTGCATCCAACATTGGAAGAACGTCTTTAAAATGGCTGATGGGAAAACTTGATTAAACGTGGTCGTCTGGAACGATTTCAGCCACTCGAACTGCAGTAATTAGAGGACGTTCAACTACCTGTAGGATTCCAGCGGTTCAGGAGAAAAGAGCTATATAAACACAAATATTGTACTTTACACAGTGAAGTAACGTTCATCTTTCGATTTAATATGTTTAGTTGATGATCCTTTCCAAAGAAATAACTAAAGCGTCATAAAAATTGGACCGAGCAACACGCACGTTCGATCCGGTTGCTTCTCAATCCTAATCGTCCAGTGCATCCCTTCGCCATTTTTTGGGACTGAAACCCGAAAGATTCACAGAGACCAGCCACTTCCATGGAGTGAGCGTCCCTCAATGCGTCTTCTCATCAAAACCGAAGGAGTAAATCGTGGTTTAGTGGGATTTCCTCCGTGCGCCATGTAGGGAATCCGCAGTGTCCAAAGCACGGCGCGCTGTGTGAAGTCCTTGCTTTTGTCATCGCAGAGATGCCAGTGCGCGCCGTGCCCACCAGGTTCATGTACAGGGGACCCTGCTCGGTGCCCGACATCCTCTCATACAGGACTCCTGTCAACCTCCCCGAGGATGAAGTGGAGGGTAAGTGACTTCCGGTTTTTGTTTTGTTTTGTTGTGGACGTGTTGTTAATACTTTGCTGACATATAGTTTCTGTTACCATGGGGAGTCCCTGAGTCCCACTGGCTCATCAATTTTTTGTCGGATCCTTTACGGATCGGTTGCATTTGAAGTGAAGTAGCGTGCTGCAATAGAAGAAGAATATAACGCAGAACACACCTTGTTTGAGATATTTGGCTGGTAATTTTCTTCAGATGTACAAACTGGATCATAACCCATTACACATAGGGTCCCCATTAAAGCATTATTTAACATTAATTAATATTATACAGCATCATTAGTATTAATGCTAATGTTGGTGTACTAATGCTGTATAATATTAATTTGTTTAGAACAACACCCGCCCATCTAACAATTTTTGATTCCCACAATGTTCTGGGAATGTTTTTGGTTCCTAGAATATACATTTTTTAGGTTAGTTTTTGGTTAGCCAGGAAAGTTCTCTTAACATTCCCCTAACGTTCTCGTAAGGTTCACATAACATTCTCTTAACCTCAGTTTTCATCATTTATTTTTAATAATCATAGATTATTCATAAATAAAACAAACCAGTCTATATAAATAAGTAATCAGCACACAATCCATGTTTTTGTTAATCCCCTGTTTACATAAAATCTCATGACATTCAAAACAGTAATTATCATTAAAAAAAAAACATGAAAACCTTTACATAGATAAAAATTTGCAAGAACACTATATCATTAAAAAATAATTATAATGGATCAACTTTTCAACTTCTAATCAACTTCTCCACTTGAAAAAACAGGTATACTTCTTACACTACCATCATCTGCAAATTTAACAAAGAAATATAAAAACACATCAGAATTAAATAAATAAATAAACGTTACTATATAGGCCTTTAATATCATGAATTTTGCGCACGGCCGCGTCTAGTGGTCTGATGTTACACGCAACACCAAAAAAAATCTAGATCTTCTTAAAAATATAAGTTAACATGAAATGCAAATGTGCATTGGATATTGTTTTGTGTATTTTGGAATAAATCTTCCCAATGAATAATAAAATACACTTATTCCCCTGCAGTTTGGTTCTCTGATTGATTTACAAATTTTTAAAGATGTTTACATATTTATACAGAAAACAACATTTACAACAATTAATGACTGTGGCTGTGTGGCATGACCATACATTATAGGTAATTTATGTGTCAGCCGCTATATTTTACTTCCCTGAACTGTGCAACTGTGAATTAATGTGTGAAACCTAACTAATTAGCCAGCTAGCTAGCTAGCATCCAACACTGCTTAGCCTAGGTAACTAGCTAATAAAATAACTAGTTTGTTGTTGTAGATAACTAGCTTCCTAAGGACAAAGAGAAGTTAAGTGACAACAACAATAATGTCCTTTGAGACATTTGTTAAAGTGTTGAACAGGTACTTACCATTGAAGCTTAATTGGACGAGGACAATAAAAACACACTGTCTATACACCTGCCATTACAAGATGTGGTAGAAAAAAATGGTTAAGCGAGTTGAATTTCAGATAAAACAACTCAGCTGATGGAGTACTCTGTCATAGATCAGAGATGATTGATAGGACAGGGACACTTCAGGAGCCAATCAGATTTCAGCTGGGACCGGCCATTACCCCTTTGGCCCCACCCCTTGATTTGCCAGTGCTTGAAGGAAATGGCGATTCTCTAAATTGACCTAAAATAACCATTAGAGAATGTTCTGTATAGGTTCTCATAGGGCTGCACGATTATGGCCAAAATGGTAATCTCGATTATTTTGATCAATATTGAGATCTCGATTATTTATCACGATTATTCATTGATTTTAGTGACCACATATTTTTTATTGCACTCACACATTTAAATAAACAGACCGCTGCTTTCACCTCCATGTTGTGCTACATTCCTGCTAATGTTCAAATCTGTGCATCAAATTAGACTGATCCTTATAGTGAATCATCTCGTAGAAGCAAAATATAAATAAAATTGTACCCAAAATATAGGATAAGTAAAAATAAAAATGCCATCAACCAAATGAAAATATGTGATCAAATGTAACAATATTCAACCAAATGAAAATAATTCAGGCCTATGCAGAAAAGTCAATAACAGTGTTTACAGGAGGAGAGACGCAAGACAATTTCTTTTAGGAGCACTTGTGAACCTAATTACAAAAATTTAGGAGCACAGTTGAAGTTTTTTTGATGGTAACATTAATGTGCCACAATACAACACACAAGGAGACATGAGAAAACTTGAGCTTGTCAATTATGACAGAATTTTGTCATGTGATTCATGACAAATTAATTTACCTTCTGATAAAATAAATTTAATATTTTCAGTTAATTTTACAGACTGTATGCAAAAAACAACCGTTAACCTGTTCCACCTTGTAAACAAATACAATAAACATCAATGTTCAGTGTTTGAAGTCTGCTCCTCTTAAATTCTATTTAAAGCATTAGACATTTCCCACTGTCATGGTTCTGGGCTGGAGTCAGTTCTCGAACCGCTCTGTGTATATTGTGTATATATCTGAATAAACTCATATGTGATTGGGTGAGCTCATTTACCCATGAGATTTAGTTTAATGGTGTTCATTAGGGATGCACCAATCAGAATTTTTTCGACCGAAACCGATCCAGAAGGTCTATCATAAACAGTTAAATGTAAGCTCTCTTCTCATGGTCACTGTTAATTGAATTAAAATAATAGCAATGAGAAATACAGTTGGTTAATTGATAAATAAACAAGCATAAAATTTTTATTTTTAAATATCTTAAACAATAAAGAGTCCTAATTAAAACTAGATTAACACAAGCATGATCCATATTAGGAAAAAGGCTAATAGCCTTCTAAGGAAATAGCTTACTAAGCTTAATGTCAAATTGATATTAAATACAACCCATAGTAATTAAACATAATTTCATTTTATTTATATTTTATGAAGTTATTATAGTATCTATATTTTAATCTATATTTGTAGTTGCATTTTGGACTTCCTATAGTTTTTATTCCAATTGTATTATACAACTCCGAACAGGTCACTCGCACCGGTGCGAATAAATATTTATTCACAGTCGCACAAAGTACTTCAGTCACAAATGCAAATGAAATAGTCGCCCTGAGTTTATCTGCAAAGTTTTTTCCCGTTCGGTCTGATTAGGTTTAATGTCCGACAACCTCTGTAGTGCCATTTAGCATCGTGCTAGTGTCATGATTTCCCCTCGCGCAAGCGCTGGAGCTCGCAGAGAAACTGGCAACTCCGTTTCCGGGTTTTGGCGCTACAAACTGACGTCATCCCTGCGCTGCTCTGTGGTGATTGGCTGTAAGTTTAGGAAGCGATTGATTTGAGTAGAGAAAAGAGTGGAGTTTTCTATGAGCGGAGGACTAACTTTAAACGTCAATATCGCAGTCAATCATGTTCATTTAATCGTGGGTAGTCAAAATCGTAATCACGATTGATATTTGATTAATTGTGCAGCCCTAGGTTCTCATTAGGTTGTTAGAAAAAAAAGCCTCCCTGCAAAGTTCTGGGAAGGTTAGTTTTTGGTTACAAAAAAAAAAAAGAACTTACAGAGAATGTTAATAGAAGGTTATTATTTGGTTGCCAAAAAAATAACCAAACGGGGACCATATGCTAATGTTAGAGGAATATTCTGTGTTTGCTGGGTACTTGTTTAATGTTAAATAAATAATGGACACCTGCATTACTTATTCCATCCTTGACTAAAGTAAGTCAGCATTGCCCTAATGCATTGATATAATCTTGGTTATTTGTCAAAATTCATTAGAGAGTATGGTCTGACGATTACAATCATTTACAGGAGGCCCAGAATTCTACCAACCATATGGCTATTCATGGGGACTTTTTAGCTATGGAAATGTTCACATAAGGCTTTACAAATCCAACTGATATTATTCTGACTAGACTTTTTTCTGCCTTCTTAATGTGCTTTAATGTGTTTATGTGTTTTAATGTGATTATGAGGGTCCCTCTGATGGACTCTTTTCAAAATTTTCAAATTTCAAAATCCTCCATAGATTTTTCAAATGAATTCAAGTCATGCGATTGGTTAGGTCATGCAAGGCCATTTTTGAGTTATTTTTGCTGCATGCTTGGGGTCATTGACTTGTTGAAACGTCCATCTTCTCCCCAGATTCAGTAAGATTAAATGCACGATGCATCTGTCCAGGGATGATTAGTTGTGGTTCAATGAAATTTCCACCTGCATATACAGTCATGGGAAAAAGAAAGTACACCCTCCTTCAATTCTTTTTTTTTTATTTATTTATTTTTTTTATTTTTACTAGGGCCTAAATAATAATTGTTTGGTCCTCACCAACTTCTATAAACAAACAAATAACCTCAGGTGACAACAAAAAAAAAGCATAACTGATTTCAATATGTAGTTATTATTTTCCTAAAAAGTAAACCAACATTCAGAAACCAGGTGGGAAAAAATAAGTATGCCCTATAATTTGGTGACATGTAGAACAATCTTTAGCAACAATAGCTTGAAGTAAGAATTTTCTGTAGTTTATCAGTCTCTCACACCATTTGGAGAAATATTGACCCACTTTTACAACATATCTTCAGTTCAATGATGTGTCAGGGCATTCATTTATATACAGCATCTCAATAGAGTTGAGACCTGGACTTTGACTTGGACTTGTCCCAAGAATATTCTGGTATAAAGTGGAGTTTATTGTTGAACCAACGACCACCATGCTTGACGGTTGGTATGGGGTGTTTGGGGAAGGTATTTGATGTTTTACCTAATCAACTGCATAGTTTTTTGAAGATAAATGTTTATTTTGAAATTGATGCATGCAACACAACTCCAAAAAAGTTGGGACAGGGGCAATTTAGGACTAATAGCGATGTGACCAGTTGAAATAAGGTGATGTGAAACAGGTGAGGTAATCATCTAATCATAGTATATAAAGAGCCCCAAAAAAGGCCTAGTCCTTCAAGAGCATGGATGGGTCGAGGCTCACCAATCTGCCAACAGATGCATCAGCGAATAATCCAACACTTTGAGTATAACATTCGCCAAAGAAAAATCGATAGGATTTTAGGCATTTCACCTTCTACAGTGCACAATATAATTAAAAGATTCAAAGAATCCAGTGAAATCTCGGTGTGTAAAGGGCAAGGCTGAAAACCACTTCTGAATGCATATGGTCTCCGCTCCCTCAGACGTCACTGTCTTAAAAACAGTCTTGAGTCTGCAATGGATATCCTGACATGAGCTCGGGAATACTTGGGTAAACCTTTGTCAGTTAACACTATTCGCCACTATTTACTATGCAAAGCAGAAGCCATACATCAACACTGTCCAGAAGCACCGACGACTTCTCTGGGCTTGGTCTCATCTGAGATGGACAGTAGCACAGTGGAATCGTGTTTTGTTGTCCAACGAGTCAACATTTCAAAGAGTGTTTTGCATAAAACAGCCATCGTGTTCTCCGGGCCAAAGAGATTTCCTTCAAAAAACTCCAAGCTGTTATTAGCGTCAGGTCCAAAAGCCAGTGTCTGTCATGGTATGGCGATGTGTCAGTGCCCATGGAATGGGTAACTTGCGCATCTGTGAGGGCACCATTAATGCAGAAAGATATGTACACATTTTGGAGCAACATATGCTGCCATCCAGAGCAGGACAACGCCAAACCACATTCTGCCCGGATTACAAGTGCATGGTTGCGTAAGCAGAGAGCGTGGGTGCTAGCATGGCCTACCTGCATCCCTGACCGGTCTCTGATTGAGAATGTGTGGTGCATTATGAAGCGCAAAATAAGTCAATGAAGGCCTTGTACAGTTGTGCAGATGAAAAAATGCATAATGGATGAATTGGGGGAAATATCCGCTTGCTAAACTTAACCAACTGGTGTCTTCGGTTCAACATTTAATACGTGTTATTAAAAGAAAACGTGGTGTTACACAGTGGTAAACAGTCCAGTGTCCAAAATTTTTTGGAGTGTGTTGGATTCATCAGATTTTAAATGAGTGTATATTTTCAAAAATACATTAAATTCACAAAGTAAAAACATCAAATAATGTGTTAATGATGTGTTTTCAATATAGTACAGGGTGAATTGAATTTTCAGATGACTCCTTTTGTTTGTTTTTTTGCATTTTCCATACTGTCCCAACTTTTTCAGAATTAGGGTTGTACATATGGAGGAAATTCAAGACCATTGTTACCCTTCCAAGATCACGCCAAGAACAAAACATGTAATAGTCTGCGAAGTCACAAAGGAACCCTTCTAAGCAACTAAAGGTCTCTCTTAATGTTTGAGTCCAACATCAGGAGAACATTGAACAACAATATTGTGCATGGCAGGGTTGCAAGCCCAAAACCACTGTTCTCCAAAAAGAACATTGCTGCCCATCTACAGTTTGCTAAAGATCACACGGACAAGTCAGAAGGCTATTGGAAAAATGTTTTGTGGACGGATTAGACAAAATTAGAGCTTTCTGGTTTAAATAAGAAGCGTTATGTTTGGAGAAAGGAAATGTTGCATTCCAGTAAGGCTGTACAATTAATCAGATATTGATCGCGATTACGATTTTGACTGCCCACGATTAAATGAACATGATCGACTGCGATATTGACGTTTAAAGTTCGCCCTCCGCTCATAGAAAACTCTGCTGTTTTCTCCACTCAAATCAAGCACTTCCTACACTTACAGCCAATCACATAGAGCGGCGCAGGTCTGACGTCATTTTGTAATGCCAAAATCTGGAAATAAAATTAGCATTTTAGCGCTCGAGCTACCACTTTCTCTGCGAGCTCCAGTGCTTGCGCGAGGGGAAATCATGACACTAGCTAGCACGATGCTAAATGGCACTACAGAGGTTGTCAGGGACATTAAACATCATCACGCCGAACGGGAAAAAACTTTGCAGATAAACTCAGGGCTTTACAGTGTGACCATTTCAGTCGCATTTGGGACTGAAAAGTACTTTGTGCGACTGTGACTAAATATTTATTCGCACCAGTGCGAGTGACCTGTTCGGAGTTGTATAATACAATCGGAATAAAAACTACAGGAAGTCCAAAATGCATCTACCCCGCGCAACAGTTACTTTCACACTGCTTTTCATCTCCTCAGTCAACCGAACAAGTGTGGAAATACTGCAGAGAAGCCATTATGATGGCTTCTCTGCAACACTCCCTGTAACACTGAACATCATCTGCTTCTCTCAACTTCCCGATCTCACAACCACCATCTTTTATTGATCACGCACTATGTTCCTAAATTCTGTCATAATTGACAAGCTCAGGTTTTCTCATGCCTACTTGTGTGTTATATTGTGGCACATTAATGCCACCATCTCTAAAAAAAACCCCACTAAACTTCAACTGTGCTCCTAAATTTTTATAATCTCCTAAAAGAAATTGTCTTCCGTCTCTCCTCCTGTAAACACTGTTATTGCCTTTTCTGCATACACCTGAATTGTTTTCATTTAGTTCCATATTGTTATATTTGATGCATATTTTCATTTGGTTGATGGCATTTTTACTTATCCTATATTTTGGGTACAATTTTATTCATATTTTGCTTCTATGAGATGATGCACTTTAAGGATCAGTCTAATTTGATGCAAAGATTTGCAAATTAGCAGGAATGTAGCACAACATGGAGGTGAAAGCAGCGGTCTGTTTATAAAAATGTGAAAGTACAATAAAAATATGTTGTCCCTAAAATCAATGAATAATTGTGATAAATAATCGGGATTATCCTTTTGGCCATAATCGTGCAGCCCTACATTCCAGTATAAGAGCCTTATCTCATCTGTGAAATATTGTTGTGGTAGTATCATGGTTTGGGCCTGTTTTGCTGCATCTGAGTGAGGTCGACTTGCCATCATTGATGAAACAATGAATTCTGAACTATACCAGCAAATTCTAAAGGAAAATGTCAGGACATCTGTCCATGAACTAAATCTCAAGAGAAAGTGAGTCATGCAGAGTCAAGACAACAGCCCTAAGCACACAAGTCATTCTACCAAAGAATGGTTAAAGAAGAATAAAGTTAATGTTTTGCAATGGCCAAGTCAAAGTCCTGACTTGTGTGAAAATCTGATGATGTTTTAGGTCATATTTATGCAGAAATATAGAAAATTCTTTCTTCACAAACTTTCAAGCACCACTATATACACTCACTGTCCGTTTTATTAGGAACACCTATACAACTGCATATTCATGCAGATACCTAATCAGCCAGTCATGTGGCAGCACTGCAATGCAAAAAAAATAATGCAGATACAGACCAAGAGCTTCAGTTAATGTTCAGATCAAAGATCTGAAGATGGGGAAAAAATGTGATCTCTGTGACTTTAACCGTGGCATGGTTGGTATGAGAAGGGCTTGTCTGAATATTTTAGAAACTACTAATCTCATGGGATTTTAACACACAATGTTTTTTGTAAGTCAAAGTACATTTATAAATCACTCCTCTTTGTTTTTATTAGCATTTTCAATACTGTCGCAACTTTTTCGGAATTGGGGTTGTACACAATCTATCTGACTGTCGTCAGAAATCTCCTTTTTTGTGCCATGATATATTTCCACAAACATGCGTTGGGAAGATCAGACTATGTTTGATCCCTGTTTTATTTAAAGAACAGGGATCAAACATAGTCTGATCTTCACAACGCATAGTCTGATCTTCACAACCATTTAGAAAATTTTAAATGGTTCACAAACTTTAGCAAGATGGGAAAGCCAACTCTTTCATCCGAAAGTGCCTATCTGAAATTGGTCTCTTTGATAAGAACATCTTACAGCTGCCAGTGCAATCCATCAGCATGGGCTACAAGCAGGAGAAGGGGGCTGGACAATATGGCGTTGCTGGCAGAAATATTAGCATGGCAGACCTGTGGAAAATTTGACAGGCAAAGTTTAGTTTTCTTATCAGGGCAACATACAACATTCGCCCCTGCCCACTGACCATGCACCAGTGGTGGTCAGGAAGAATGCTGTTCCCCTCTGCAGCAATCTAAATGCATGTCTGGAGATTTGTCAGGCTGCAAGATTGTGCTCTCCCAAGTAGGGATGTCACAATACCAAAAATCTAGTAGTCGATACTGATACCACCAAAAGTACACAATACTCGATACCAAAGTCGATACCACAGTGTGGTATAAAAATAAAATAAAATAATAAAATTAAAAACTCTCCTGGAGGACATCCTCCTCTGGCTGATACTGGCAAAAAAGAGAGAGAGCAAGGGGGGATATTTTAATTATCAAACACTGTCTGACAATGAGTGGTGGCTACAGTGGAGGTGCAGTCCTAAACGCGCACGCACACACACACCCCTTATACTCTGAATGCAAGCATTAGTTCAAATTCACTGATATGGTGGCAGGCCAAAAAGATTTATTAAAACCATTAAAATTTCAATAATCATTAGTGACATTAGGCTACATTTTGCTGACAGGACATGGGCTGAATGGCGATGCATGGTGGCCCATTAGGAGGTAGTTTATAACGTTGCAGTGCGTTAACGGCGTTACAGATAACTGGCTATTGCAAACATTACATGGAGCATAACATTAACTGGTTTCACTGCAACAATGCCAGCTGCCTCAAACAAATATAACAGTCTTTCAGGTGCTTTGCCAAATTTGAGGTGTTTCCTCGCTTTGTTTGAAATGGCATCAGTTGCACACCGGCTTCAGAGCATGAATTATATGTTTGTTGTCATCCGCCTCAAATGCAAAGTATTTCCATATTTAACTCTTACCCCCTTTCCTCTCAACGAGTTGGGGCGGAGCTAAAGTTCTGTAGTTTTTCCCGTGTGCTTGTAGTTGTTGTTCTTCTTCACCACTTGTGGACCGACTAGAAGACTTGCGTGCATTTTCTGCCCCTATCAGGTCCGGAAGAATTGCACCTTCATTACAATTAGTACCTACGCTACTGCAGAAAAACAAGTACTGTCATGTTTTAAGAATGTTGGTACCGACTTGGTACCGAAGTATCGGTTCTCGTGATGTCCCTACTCCTAAGGGCACTACTGGTGGCGACCTGAGCATATTGGTCGATGTGCTGGAGGATCGTAGACAGGTCATGAGTAGAGGTCCTCCTCCACCAGGGTGTCAGCATATCCGATTCGTCAGAGAAGGTGGGGCAACACGAGCACCCAACAAGAGTTCCATCACGGTTAGATCCTTTCACCCAGGACTGGAGAATGAAAGTCGACCTTGGCAGGAAGCTCTAGTTTGCTAGTGAAATCAGCAATAACATAAGTCTCTGCCCCATTATAGTGACCTAAGTGCTCCTAAGATAGTGCTCCTCATCGAGCTAACTGTCCCGTGGGAGAAGCTGTCTTTTAGAGGAAGAGGCTGAAGTATTCAGGTCTTATCACTGAGTGCAGGGAGGCTGGCTGGAGAACCACCATCTACCCGTTAGGAGTAGGATGCTTAGGAAAATTAACTGTTCACCTCCTGAGAGTTATGGGAGTAACTAGAGCAAACCAGTGGAAGGTGTTGAAAGACCTGGCTGAATAGGCTAAGAAGAGCAGCTTTTGGCTCTGGGTGAGGAGAAAGGAGAAATGTTGGGTTAGTAACACCTAACCCGAGGTCTAGTTGCAGGGGGTGGCATTTAGACATCCCTGCCACTGCTCTGCTACCAGAGTCCTGTATGGTTTTGGTTGCATTAGGCATCATGACAAGGCTCAAGGATGAGACGGGTAATCTTCCGAGTCAATATCAATAGTACAGGTATGGTAACAAGAAAACTCCCATATTAATACATAAATTCAGTGTTTACAGACACTACAAACATTTCAATCATTGACTATCTACACTGATAAACTGCATGCCCTCAACACAATTCCAATTCTGTTTAATATGTTTTAGACTTTTATCAATTATGTCATAAGAATTCATGTTTTTCACAATGGTGAAATTATATTCCACATAGATGTTTCATTAACAGTTGACCTCTTGATGGCAGTCAAAGACCACATAATAATAATAATAATAATAATAATAATAATAATAATAATAATATTCTTTTGCCATGTAAGTCCATGACAGTCCCTAAAACACACATTAAAAAAACATAGTGGGGATAGTGCCATTATTCATTTGATCAATTTAGGTTTGAGATCAAAAGATGGATATGAGATGAGAGTTTAGTATATCAGCTTTTATTTACTGGTATTTACATCTAGATATGTTAAACAAAATAAAACACAGAACCTTTTGTCAAGAGTCAAGAGTCGTTTGTCATCGTCATTTGTCATTTGCACAATTACATAAGGTACACTGGAAATTGAAATGCTTGTGACAAGGCTCAGATTTAAACACTGGCAGTACAAATCACAAAACCACATATTTGACATGAACAATGCTCTCTATGGTGCAGCGGTACAACTTTGACATGATGTCAGTGGAAATGCCAAACCTCATAAACCTCTGCAGAAAGTAGAGACTTTGATTCAATTCAATTCAATTTTATTTGTATAGCGCTTTTTACAATAGACATTGTCTCAAAGCAGCTTTACAGAAATATCAACATGGTATACAGATATTAAAGGTGCGAATTTATCCCAACTGAGCAAGCCACTGAGTGGCGACGGTGGCAAGGAAAAACTCCCTAAGATGTTTTAAGAGGAAGAAACCTTGAGAGGAACCCGACTCAGAAGGGAACCCATCCTCATCTGGGTAACAACAGTTAGTGTGAAAAAGTTCATTATGGATTTATATGAAGTCTGTATGGCGTTAGGAGCAGCCGTAGTCCCAGCAGTCTGGAATTAAAGAAGATTTGAGCTCCATCCAGAGGCAGAAAGGATCTGGATCTCTAGTATCTCCATAAATTCGTGTGGGGCTCGGCGAAAGGAGAGAGGGAGAAAAAAGATAATTATGACTGTGAAGTAGTAGAACAGAATCTAGTCAGGGTAGGCTTGAGTAAACAAATACGTTTTAAGCTTAGACTTAAACACTGAGACTGTGTCTGAGTCCCGAACACTAATAGGAAGACTGTTCCATAACTGTGGGGCTCTATAAGAGAAAGCTCTTCCCCCTGCTGTAGCCTTCACTATTCGAGGTACTGTCAAATAGCCTGCATCTTTTGACCTAAGTAGGCGTGGCGGATCATATAAAACCAAAAGGTCGCTTAGATATTGTGACGCGAGACCATTTAGTGCTTTATAGGTTAATAAAAGTATTTTATAATTAATGCGAGATTTTACTGGGAGCCAATGCAGTATTGATAATATCGGTGTGATATGGTCGTATCTTCTAGTTCTAGTTAGGACTCTAGCAGCTGCATTCTGGACTAACTGGAGCTTATTTATATTCCTACTGGAACATCCAGACAGTATGGCATTACAGTAATCTAATCTAGAGGTGACAAATGCATGAACTAGTATTTCCGCATCATATAGTGACAATATGTTTCTTATTTTAGAAATATTTCTGAGATGAAAGAAGGCTATCCTAGTAATATTATCTACATGAGCATCAAATGATAGGCTGGAGTCAATAATCACTCCAAGGTCTTTAACTGCTGTACATGATGAAACAGAAAGACCATCCAGAGTAACCATGTGATCAGAAAGAATACTTCTAGCTACACGTGGGCCTAATAAAAGTATTTCTGTTTTATCAGAATTAAGTAGAAGGAAGTTAATTAACATCCAATGTCTAATGTCCTTTACACAATCCTCAACTTTACTAAGCTTCTGTCTGTCCTCTGGCTTCGCTGAAACATACAACTGTGTATCATCAGCATAACAGTGGAAGCTAATTCCATGTTTACGAATAATTTGACCTAGGGGTAGCATATATAAAGTAAAGAGCAGTGGGCCTAAAACAGAACCCTGTGGAACTCCAAAAGTAACCTCAGTACGCATGGAGAAATCACCATTTACATCTACGAACTGATAACGATCGGTCAGATAAGACCTGAGCCAGGAGAGGACTGTTCCCTTAATACCAACAACATTTTCTAATCTATCAAGTAGAATAGTGTGATCTATAGTATCAAAAGCTTCACTAAGGTCGAGTAACACAAGCAGCGAGACACAACCCTGATCGTAAGTCAGTAGCAGGTCATTTACTACTTTAACTAACGCTGTCTCTGTGCTATGATGAGGTCTAAATCCTGACTGATACATTTCATGAATGTTATTCCTATCTAAGTACGAGCATAACTGCTTTGCTACAACCTTTTCTAAAATCTTAGAGATGAAGGGGAGATTTGATATTGGTCTATAGTTGGACAATTGAGACGGGTCAAGATCAGGTTTTTTAATCAAGGGTTTAATAACTGCTAATTTAAGTGATTTAGGTACATAGCCAGTGCTTAGGGAAGAATTGATTATATTTAGAAGTGGTTCAATTACTCCTGGACAAATCTGTTTAAACAAACATGTAGGTACGGGATCTAGTATGCAAGTTGATGAATTGGCTGAAGAGATTAATGTAGCTAGTTCGGTCCCTCTAAGCGGAGCAAAACACTCTAAGCATTGATGGGCTGCTCTCGCTATTGTGTCTGTGTGGACGAGATTTGACGAGAAAATTTGACGAGATGCTCAAAGCACTTCATGATCAATGATGTCAGTGCTACAGGGTGGTAGTCATTCAAGCAGGAGACAACCGTTTTCTTGGGGACAGGGATGATGGTGGTCTGCTTGAAGCATGTGAGGGCCAGAGTCAGACTCAAACAGAGATTAAAGATGTTAGTGAAAAGGTTTGCTAATTGGTCAGCACAAGCCCTCAGGACACGTCCATGGAGGCCATCAGTGAGTGTAGAATGTATGGAGCTCGTCTGGTAAGTAGGCAGACGTAGGCACATCGCTGCTTTTCCTGCCTTTGTAGTCTGTTATAGTATGCTGACTGCTCTACATGCGTTTGGGGTCAGAACCATGATAGTCTGACTCCACTCTGTCCCTGAAGTCTCTTTGGCAGATCTGATAGCCTTTTCCCTGCCTGTCAACCCCATGAACAGTAGACTTATCACTTCTCAACACTGGATAAAAAACAGTCCTATGTGTTAATATAAATTCGTCCGCTAGTACAGCGGATGCAGAAAGAGACATCACTTTCTGCTCATTTAAATGAATGACTAGATTTTCCGGAAGACAGTTCTTAAAATCTTCTAATAACACAAGCTCTTTCAAAGTTCCAAAATTTGTTGTCTTATTAGCAGTACACCATTTATCAAAGAGAGTTTGTTTCTCTCTGGCAAATTCCACAAAAGTTTGTTTGTCTGATTTCCTGTGGGCCCTGAATTTCTGTCTATATGCTTCAGGCACTAACTCATAAGCACGGAGAACAGCCTGCTTCACCACATCATAAATAAGGCTCTGCTCCACCAGCAATGCAGAACAAACTTCCTGTGCTTTGCCAACTAACTTACATTGCAACAGAAGAGCCCACATCTCTTTTGGCCACTACAATGTAGCTGCCACATGTTCAAAAGCTGTAAAATAGCTATCCACCTCCGCTTCTCTAAATACAGGTACCAAATTAATGTGTTTACTGACATCAAATACTGGCAAGTTTTCTGCCTGTGGAACAATGGGACTGGAAAAGACAGGCACGGGACCTGCAGGTAATTGAGCGAATGAAGGAGATGCTGGGGAACTATCTGATAAGCCCTCAGCCCGATGAGGCCGACTGTGAGCTTTTTGAAAGTGTTCCAATTCCAACTCCAATTCCCTTAACCAAAGTCTTTTTGTCTCACTTTCCTCCCGTTTAACTTCCAATTCCAACTCTTTCATTCTCAATGCCAATAGTGGGTCACACTGTGGTACCATCAACGAGCTACTGGGTGGGACAAATAGCGGAAATCTAGGAATTCCAGGTGACATTTGAGGAGGGGGAGGCTTTTCATCAGATCTAATCTGCGCAACAGCTCCCTCTTCCATATGAATCATGACAAACAGCTCAGGCAAAATCTGTTGTCAAATAAGTTCCTGCTGTAGCAGATTTTTAACCACTTTTTTAGTTACATTCCGCGGTACCTTAATTTGAAAAAAGTCTGCTATTTTAAATAAGTCAGCTTTGCGACAACGTTCAAACTGCTCCGTGCTTGGAGATAGTGTAAAGGAGAGTAAATCAAACTCCATATTTATCCTCCAATCCTACCCTTTTTACCCACACCACAAGGAAAATAAGCCAAGCAAAGAGTAGTGAAATGACTTACCCTACGTACAGCCACAAGAAGAGTTTCACAGATGACTTTACAGGGCCAGATGAGCTCCCAATTTATGATGGGTCGATGAGCCCCCAATTTACTTGTGGGACAACGGGACTGGATGAGCCCCCAATTTATCTGTTGAACAACAGGACCGGATGAGCCCCCAATTTATGTTACGACCTCGGTCTGGGGTTGAGGTGTAACATAAAAGAAATTATAAACAAAAATAAAAATGAGGTTGACACACCTTTCAAAATCTTTGAAATCCTACAGATTTAATGATTACAAGGAAGAAAGAAACAATCCAAAATAAACAATCAATAAGAAAGCAAATGTCTTCAGGGCTGGGCAAGGCCAAAATGATAAACAGAACAGTCACTATCTTGTCCCGTATCAGTTTAAATTACCTAACAAAAAAAAAGGTATTTTCAAAAGGAAATACAGAGTCTTACCTGACTCCCTAACTGAGGCAAAAACAGCGAACAAAAGATACACCAAAAAATAAATGGCACCCAGCCCCTACGCTTTCGTGATTATTAGAGAAAATATTTACAATGAGATATATTTACAATGGAGGCCTACATTCAGCCACAACACAAAACAAAACGGGGGGAATGGGACAACACAAGATTCTACCACTCACTTTCACTCACACACAATACAACAATCAAGCGATCTCACTGAAACGCCAGGAAAAATATCCGCTACTCAATAGTATGCACATAATCACAGATAAACCACACATCCGCGTTCTTCCGACACATCGGTCTTCCGCCTTTTTAAACGACGCCCAATCTTCTCCTCTCCAATCCCGGTGCAGCACGTCAGCACGGTGAATTAGGGCGGAGCGACCTGTGAGAGTGAAACAGGGGGTGGGAGGGAGAGAGTTGACTACTTTAACCATCAACTAAGCATGAGCTCATGAGAGGGCATCTGCTAAGATGTTTTCTGTACCCTTCTTGTGGCGTATGTCCAAGTTGAATCCTTGCACTACCAGAGACCATCGCATCAACCTTTGATTAGAATTTGACATACGCTGTAGGAAGACAAGTTATGGTCAGTATACACAATTATAGGTAAGGTAGAGAGAGAGAGAGCACGTGCACACACACACACACACACAAACACACACACACACAATACGTCTCCTGATGTAACACTGCTCTACACACGTTTGGGGTCAGAACCATGATAGTCTGACTCCACTCTGTCCCTGAAGTCTTTTTTGGCAGATCTGATAGCCTTTTAAGGTCAAACCTGGACTTCTTGTAAAGAAATCAGGTCCCCAGAGTTGAATGTTGCACCTCTCCATTGACCCATGGTTTCTGGTTTGGAAATGACAGTTGGAACAGCATCCTCCGTGCATTTGTTGATGTAGCTTATTGCAGCGTGTGTGTATTCATTTATGTTCTCTCCTGCTACATTGTGAAACATTTGCCAATTTGTGGATTCAAACCAGTCCTGCAGTCTGGAGATAGCATCCTAACTCCATTTGTGAACTGCTCTAAAAACCATTATTTCCAGTTCGAGGCATTGTATGTTTGTAGGTAGATAACAGTAATATGCTAACCTGGTCACCTTTGTTGAATAGCAGTGATCTAAGGTCTGGTCACCTCATGTGGGAATATTAATGTGCTGGTAGTATTTGGGAAGACCTTTCCTCATGTTCGCCCTATTAAAGTCCCCAACAACGATGAAAGCAGCCTCAGGGTGTGCAATTTCTAGACCATTAATGGTGTTATACCATTCATCCAATGCTTTCATTTTGTCCATGTGAGGTGGAATGTAGACTACAGTAAGGATGACTAAGCTAAATTGTCAGGGGAGGTAGAAAGGGCACACAAATTGCGAGCAGTTCGAGATCTAGGTAGTAGTGTGTTGCTAAGACCGTAACGTCCATGCCCCAAACTCTGCTCTTACCAGAGTTTAGTGTTCTGTCTTGACAAAAAAAAGGAGAATCTCACCGGTGTGGTGGCCATGTCGGGCACTGCTGTGTGTAACCACGTTTCACAGAATGCCAGGAGGCAGCAGTTCCGTATATCCTATTGAAATGTGATTATCGCATTAAGTTTGTCAAGTTTGTTATCCAGACTGAATGTTGCCTAAGAAGATACTGGGGAGAGAAGAGTTGAAGGATCATTTCCGTGATCTGTGAAGAATATCAGCACTTTTGTCTTTTCTCCTTTTTTGACAGCATCTTAGAATGCAAGCCAGCAACAATGGGCGCGCATAATTGCCACAACTTCCAAGTTCCAAGCACCAGAACACAATTTTTAGGCAAGCAAAAATATAGGAACAGATAAGTCTTGAAGTAAATTAAATAATTGGTTGTAATAATTGGTTGCATATCCCTTGCTTGCAATAACTGAATCAAGCCTGCATCTCACTGACATCACCAAATTGTTCATTTCTTGGTTTGTGATACATTTCTAGATACTGTAGTCTCTTTCAATTGTTGTTTGTTTTGGGGCATTTCTCCCTTCAGTCCCTTCTTCAGGAGTTGAAATGCATACTCAATTGGTTTAAGGTCTGGTGATTGACTTGGCCAGTCTAAAACCTTCCACTTTTCCCCCTGATAAAGTCCTTTGTTGAGTTGGCAGTGTGTTTTGGATAATTGTCTTGCTGCATGATAAAGTTTCTCCCAATTAATTTGGATGCTTTTCTTTGTAAATTGGCAGACAAAATGTTCCTGTAAACTTCTGAATTCATTCTGCTGCTACCATCATAAATTACATTATAAATAAAGATTAGTGAGCTTATTCCAGAAGCAGCCATGCAAACCCAAGCCATGACACTACCTTCACCATGTTTCACAGATGAGCTTTTATGTTTTGGATCATGGACAGATATTTTCGTTCTCCACACTTTGGCCCTTCCATCACTTCTGGTAGAGGTTAATTTTCATGCTAAAAAAAATTAACTATAATGTACAGTTTTTTGGGGGGTGAAACATTTTTACACTTAAAAATATTGAGTACATTTTTAAGCTGTTAAATCAGACATATGATATTTGAGTATGAATGAATTGAGTAAATGTATGTAAAAAATTTAAGTACATCTCAATAACTACCATGTACATGACATGGTACCATGACATATAAAATTGATTAGATATAAATAAAATAAGTCAATGCAATAGTAACCCCAAGTCAAAACAATTAATAAAAAATAGTAGGTATAATTGAAAAGCTACGAGATGTAACGGAAAATAATATTATTATTTAAGAAAACAAATGTGCTATAGTTGCTAAATGTTTTTAATTGAATTTAATTTATTCTGGACTATTAATTATTTTTAAAAATGTTACATTTATTATTTGTTTTAAACTATATTTACCCCTTGCTCCAGGAGCACTTTACTTGAGGTCAATATATCTAATGAAACCAAATGATAAACATAAAGCAACTGTACACACATTAACATTTTAATTAAACATTTATTTGTCAAATTTGACCAGTATAACACAACATTCTAAATTCTAAAGTATAAACTCAACCAGGCTTACTTTGCAAATGATATAGTGTATGTAACATTGTTCACACTACAAAAAGAGTGAGCTGAATTGAACAAACCTGTATGAATTGTTCCAAAACTGTATGACTTTTATCTTCAGTTACCATTCACTATCATTGCATCTTTTTTTCTATAAAATAAATGAATGGTGAGTGAGACTGAATACTCTCTCATTTTGTATTCCTCAAAAGAACATACAGGTGTGGAACAACATTAGTGTTAGCAGATGACAGGATTTTTTTTAAAGATACCTCACATGGTAGGTACTTTATAAATAAATGTTATACAGTTACAATCAAAATTATTCAACCCCCATTGCAAATCAGTTTTATTGTAAAAATTTATAGACTTTCAGCTGTTTGCAATGAACAAATCAAACAAAAGCAATTTAAATAGTTCAACAATAGCTTTTTTCTGGTTGAGCGGTCACACAGACCATCTTCTCTTTTGCTTTTTTTTATTTTTATTTCTTCTTCCTCTAGTAACAAAAAGTGAAGCAGCATGCCTTTCTCCTCCATTGTCCTTTGTGGTGTTGTGATTTTTCTTCATTGTCATCCTTCACACCAGAAGACCTGCTTTACTGCTCTGTACTGACTCTTGTAGTACAGATTTGTAGTGCAATTTGTCATAATGCTCATGCGTCTACCACCTGTGTATGCGTACATGTCAAATAGAGTGTACTTTTAAAGGTTCTGTATATGACTGTGCGCATATGCTAGCGCATAAAAAAGAAGTATGCCAGAGGCTTTAGCCATCTCATCCACCAAACAGTTACCAAGCTGCACAAGAGGTGTGGCAACCTTTAACTCAGCATGAGCATCATAGCTATGAGAGGTAGAGGGCCTGACGGTAGTGGAGTCAGCTGTTCTTCCTGAATAATTGTCAGTTTGAGTGCTATCACTGATTTACAGTTGTAATCAAAATTATTCAACCCCCATTGCAAACCAGGTTTATTGTCAAAATTTACAAATGAGTTGTAGCACACTTTAAACGAGCTTCGACATGCCTTTTCTTTAGCAATGGAGTCTTGTGGGGTGAGCATGCATAGAGGCCATGGCGGTGGAATGCATTTCCTATTGTTTACTGTATGACGATGGTACCTGCTGCCTCCAAGTGTTTTTGGAGCTCTTTCAGAGTGGCCCTTAGCTCCTGGGCTACTCTTCTGACTATTCTTCTGACTCCATGGTCCGAAATCTTGCGAGGAGCTCCTGTGTGTGGCTGGTTAATAACAGAGTGACTTTGCTTCCACTTGCGGGCGATGGCCCCAATGGCGCTTACTGGAAGAAGTTCAGAAGTTTTGAAATACATCTGTATCCGATTCCATCAATATGTTTCGCAACAATAAGTTTGCGAAGGTCTTAGAGTGTCCATGGATCCACACTTTGAAAATCTGCTGGAAATAGTAGACCATCAGGGTAGCTTTGGGATACCCATTACAGCAGACTACGATTTGGGACACACAAATTCTAATCTCAGATACTATTTAGTACGGATAGTATGCCAGTTGGGATGCAGGGATAGTGTTCAAGTTTTGTAGTGATACAATAAAGCACTGCAGTGCTACAGCATCACATCCTTCTTCACCATTAGTGCCTGCCATATTATATTGCAGAATTCAAAAGCAATACATAGCTTCGGTTCTCCTGCATGCAGTGGGGGAAATAAGTATTAAAACATTTTTATCAGTAAATATATTTCCAATATTTCCAAAATTTCACCAGACATTAGTATTAACTCAAGAAATCTGCAAACATAAAGAATTCACAACATTAAAGTCCATAAATAAAGTTATATGTAATAAAGTGGAATGACACAGGAAAAAAGTGAAAACTGAAATTTATTTAATACTTAGTGGAAAAGCCTTTATTTGTAATGACACCTTCAAAAAATATGTTGAATATTGAACGCATGCAATACTTATTTCTCCCACTGAATATATTATACCGAAGTGGTCCAAGAACAGAGACTTGACGGATACCTTGAGAGAGAACACGAAGAAGATTTGAAGTTATGGATAGTAGTGAAAAATTGTCTATCAGTGAGATACGATATAAACCAAGACATAGTACTACACATACTGCCAATAGCTGATAGCTGAGAGGTAAGTATGTGATGAGATACAGTGTCAAAGGCTGCTGTAAAGTCAAGCATGATGAGAACAGTGAGACAGCCAGAATCAGCAGAAATTAGGAGTTCATTAGTAATTTTTGACAGTGCTGTTTCAGTGATGTGGCCTGATCGAAAACCAGATTGATAGGGATCAAGAAGATTTTTAGAGAAAGGCTACTTTTTCAAGCAGCTTAGAAACGAAAGGTCTGAAATTATTCATAACAGAAGAATCAAACCCTGATTTCTTTAAAATAGGAGTGACCGCAGCCATTTTGAATGATAGCGGGACAGAGCCAGAAGAAATAGAACAGTTGATCAAGTGAGCAATAGGAGATGAGATTACCGATAGGCAGCTTTTAAGTAGTGAGGTAGGTGCTGGATCAAGTAGATGAGCTAGTTTGACCAATTAGCTCACTAACAGAGGATGGACTGGTGAGAGTTAGAGAGGACACGTTTTATGATCTGAGGTGAAGACCAGGTAGAGGAAACATCTGAAGAGTTTAAAGAAAATGTTTCATAAATACAGTTTATTTTATTTTCAAAAAAGTGAAGGAAGGAGTTGCAGAGGTCAAATGAGCCAGTAATATGACGCGCTGAAGGTTTAATAAGTTTGTTAACAGTAGAAAATAATGTCTTAGGTCTACTTTTAGCAGTGCTAATTATGGAGTAGTAGTAGTATGCTGTATGTGTGGCACTAAGAGCAGACTTGTATTTCAGTTGGTGAACAGAGAAATCTTGGTAATGCACCTCCAGGCCACTTTTCCTACACTTTTTCTATATTCTTGGCAGGCTCAAGACGTCTGCCAATTTGTTTAAGCAGTCAGAGCTGATGTTATACCAAGGAGCCGCATGACAATTTAACATTGTGATAATTAATAGTAGTTTTGTGAGGAGATTTAGGAAGAGGGAAATCAAATCTAACAGTTTATGATCAGATATTGCAATGTGTGAGCCAGAGACAGATCCATTATAAATTGCTGAAGTGCAAACAAGATCAAGTGTGTGACCATGTTAGTGAGTAGGAAAGTTGACATGTACAAGACTGAAATTATCCAAAATTGATGTAAGGTCACTGGCATTAGAACAGACAGAGTCAAAATGTATATTGAATATCACCAAGCAGGATAACATAAGGGAATACAGCATAGGCTAGAGTGAGTAGTTAATTGAGTTTAGAGAAAAAATAGAGGCTTAAGAGGTCGATATACTAATATATCAGAAGATATACAGTACATCCGGAAAGTATTCACAGCACTTCACTTTTTCCACGTTTTGTTATGTTACAGCCATATTACAAAATGGATTAAATTTATTAATTTCCTCAAAATTCTACAAACAATATGCCATTATGACCACGTGAAAGAAGTTTGTTTGAAATCTTTGGAAATTTATTAAAAATAAAAAACAAACAAAAAAGGACATGTACATAAGTATTAAGTACTAGAAACTGCGGGCACCTCCAAATACTCAGAGCACGTAGGCATCGCCGCGTGACATTGATTACTCTCAGAGGTTTCATCCTTGGATGAAGCCCCCGACTTTTCAGCCATGACTGAAATGGTCTCATGTGCAATAGGCCCAATGGTATGACATTGGCTGCTGCTGCCATAAGGCCCAACAGTCTCTCGTAGATTCTGGAGGGGATGCCCAGACCTAGCTTTATCTTGCTCAGAGGTGATAAGATCGATCCTACACATGTTGGGGATAGAAATGCCCTCATCGTAGTAGAATCCCACATAACACCTAGAAAAGTTGTCCTCTGCACTGGAGAAAGCATACTTTTCTTGAGGTTCAACCTGAGCCCCAAGCTCCTCATGTGGGCGAGAACAGCATCTCGATGTCCCTGGATCGTGCTAGAATTAACCAGTCGTCCAGGTAGTTTAGTACACGGATACCCTACAGTCGCAAGGGAGCCAGAGCAGCATCCATACACTTTGTGAAGATGCAAGGGGATAAAGCTAGCCTGAAGGGAAGAACCCGAAATTGGTATGTGTTGTCTCCAAACTCAAACCTCAGGAACTTCCTGTGACTGGGCGATATTCCTATGTGGAAATATGCATCTCTCAGATCTATCATCACAAACCAGTCCTCGGACTGAATCTGTGGCATGATAAGTTTGAGCGTCAGCATCTTCAACCTGTATGTCCGAAGAGTACAGTTCAGATGACGCAGATCTAAAATTGGCCACATACTCCCATCTTTTTTGCGGACCTGGAAATAACGGCTGTAAAAACCTCCCTCCCTTAGGGAACGGGGTACAAGTTCTATGGCCCCTTTGTCCAAAAGCGAACTTACTTCCTGCGCTAACATTGGGCTCTGTTCTGTGCTGACAACTGTGGTGAGCACACCTCTGAATCGGGGGGGTTGAGCTCTGAACTGCACCTGGTAACCCTTTTCTATGGTAGACAGAACCCATGGAGACACATTTGGCAGTAGTTTCCATGCTGCCAAATGGTCTTTCAGTGATGTTAGCTTTTCCACAAATTTTGTTCGAGGGAAAGCATCAGATTTCCGGCTCCCTGTGACAGCTCGCTGACCAGAGAAGGCTGAAAACGTGGGATGGCCTTGGCCAGGGCAGGCCCTACAGTAGCACTGGGGGCTAACTGCCATAATGACCTCATGTCCCCTGATACGTCCCTCCGTGGCCCATCAGGACCGTTCCTTCCTAGCTTGCTTTGCTTTTATGATCATTCTTAGATCAGGCCTCTTAGCAGGCTGTGGCTGTGGCCGCCCGGTCCCCCTGGCTTTCTGCGGGGGGAGGCGGGCCGCCACACTCGCCTTCTGCACCTCCCTCGCACTAGCGCTGGCCCGGGCTCCACTCATGGAGGCCCGGGCGAACTCGACATGAAGGGAAAGGAACTGGCTGAAAGCCGCCGTTTGCTGTTTTGCCTCAAAAAAACCTGTCGGCGATGGCATTAACCGCGCCGCCAAACAGGCCGGAAGGTTTAACAGGGGCGTTCGGCAAGGAGACCTTATCTTTATCCCCCATCCCTGAGAGGTTGAGCCATAGGTGCCTCTCCTCCACAACCAGGCTACCCATTGAACGTTCGATATGACAGGCCGTTTGCGTGGTCACCCGGAGAGATAAATCTGTGGCGCGGTGCAGCTCTGCCACTGCCTCTGGCCCAATTCCCTCCCCAGTATCGAGCTCACTCAGCAGGTCTGCTTGGTAGGCCTGCAACACTGCCATTGTATGCAGTGACCCACAAGCAAGACCCGCTGCCGCATAGGCTTTACCCACCAATGCCGAGGTGGCCTTACATGGCTTAGAAGGTAAAGTTGGCCTCCCTAAATGACCTACCGTTGATGGAGAGAGGTGGCTCGCAAGCGCCTCCTCCACCTTTGGCATCGCTATATAGCCGTGCTGCTCACCAGATCCGCGAGGCTCTGAAACCCAACTCCCTTCGGACGAGAAGAGAGCGAGCCGAGAGCGTAGCTGCCTAATCGTGAAATGTTCACAATGCTGACAGTCAGACCCCTCGAGGGCTGCTGTAGCATGCTCCACGCCCAAACACTTCACACAGAAAGCGTGTCCGTCTCCTCCCGTGATGAAACGGGAGCAAGGCGCAACACACTTTCAGAAATCTTTCTCGCTCAATATTTCCCTCTATTTTCTTTTCTTTTTCCTAAAAAAGGGATAGAAAAATTTGGAGATTTTGAGAAAATATAGAGTAGAAATGAAGGGTTTTTTGTCACACAAACAATGGACATGCAGTCTCGCTGAAGATAATAAGGCTGGCGGCGTGGTTCACAGGTGCCATATATATATCATGTGACGCACTTAATTGCCACGTCACCTGATCATGGCAGGCCTATAAGTAGAGGCATGATTTTTAAAGCTTCAGATACCGGTCATGCGTGCAAGGGTGCTCCCATACTGTTATGCTAAATGCAACATCGAAGTTCCCTTTGAAAGGGAACCATATCACTATGCCCTAGAAACACTGGATATTTTTATTTTTATTTATTTGGGTTATTTTTATTAGATAACTTTATTTGACTCCTGAGCCAGATGTCCTCTGCAACTATCTGGAAAGCTTTCTCTCTAATATAGGCAAGGTAGCTATGTTTAAAAAATGTATTTCCCAGTTCAAGAAACTTTTATTTTAGGCTATAGTTTTTGGGTTTGTTAAATTCCCTGAAGTTAAGTTCACTGAACACACTATCAGAATCTTCTATAAAGCTGGACCAGTGCTTATATGGTCCTTTTATCAGCATTTCATTTTAATGACCTTTGGATTTTCTTTTAATAACAATAAAGAACAATAATTTAAGAACAATGAGAAATATGCTAAATGACCATACAAGTTAATATTATACAAATTAACTAAATAATTCTTTTTGCAAACCACAGCAGAGATGTGCAGCTCTGTTCACCGTGTGTGGTCTTGATGAGCTATATGGAGCAGTGACTACATAAATATGGTAGAAATATGTTTTTATTTTGGAGCTCAGTAAAGCAATGTTTAGACCAGGCTACAGGAGCAAACCACTCAAACATTTTGGGAGAATGTTCTGTGGATTGATTAGTCGAAAGTGGAACTGTTGTAAAACAGGGGTCCCGTTACATCTGGCGTAAACCAAACAAAGAATTCCTCAAAAAGAACATCATTCCTTTGGTCAAGCATGGTGGTGTGATGGTGTGGGGATGCTTTGCTGCTTCAGAGCCTGAGCAGCTTGCAATAATTGAGGGAAACATGAATTCTGCTCTTTAACAGAAAATCCTAAAGGAGAATTTCCTGTCTTCGGTCCGTAAATTGAAACTCAAGAGCAACTGATTATGCAGCAAGATAATGATCTGAAGCATAGGAGTAAGTCCTAGTCCTAGAAGTAAGTGAAAGGGTGATCTCCAGTTATCGGAAGCATTTGTTTGCAGTTATTGCTGCTAAAGGTGGCACATCCTGATTTTATGTTTCAGGGGTCAATTAGTTTTTACATTTGGTGAGAGGTGTTTGATTACTTTGGATAAATGACTCGGGAAATAACGCGGAAGAGTGCCTCCCCAACATTTTGTACGGAGATATTGCAGAGAGGTACTGCTTCCGAGTGTTGCGTAGCCCACTAAAACTAACACAAAGCAATGCCCTCATTCAGATCAATCTAATGACCCGATGAGGTCCATAACATCATCTTGGCAAGTGCAGTGTGGGGCCTGGAATACCAGCCTGCTGTACCAGGCCCTGGAGCACCCGCTGGTCCTCTACCTGTGAGCAGAACTGCATTGAGCAGATATTGCTCTTGGTCATGACACAGTTGGAGGAAGGCCTGATGTTGGGTATGGTGGAGGTTGGCGAGGGATGGCATGAGGTCTGCCAGTGGTGAGGACTCCATGACGGCAACTTCCTTCTCTCCTGGGTTTCAGCACCAGTGTAACACTCCCTTAGGTCAGCAGTGAGAAGGAAGGCGGAGGCAGTATTGAATCCACTTAGCACTCTTTATTTTTCCTTTTCCACTTTTCAGCATTCTCCTCTCTCTTGAGGTGCAAATCTCTTTTCCTCTTATACTTGCCTCTTCTCACTACAACAGAGAACAGTTATTAAAAGAATTCTCCATGGGTGTAAATTCCTTACCACTTGCCTTCTCCGGTTCTGCACTCCATTCACAAACTAGCGCTCATACATGTCCCCGCCTCCTCATGCTCACTTCCATTAATCGAATTCCCTTTCCCAAAGAATTGGCATGGACCTCGTTGGGCCATTAGATTGGACTGCACGAGGACATCGCTTTGTGTTAGTTCTAGTGGACTACACAATGTGATACCTGGAAGCAGTGCCTCTCTGCAACATCTCCACATGTAATGTTGTGGACTCTTCAGTCTTATCTCCTGAGTTGGAATCAAAAAAAGATCCTGACTGATAAAGGCACGTCTTTCATGTCACAAAAATTAGGTAAGATTTACATATTGCTTGGGGTTAAATTGATTCGCACTAGCATTTAACATCCACAGATCTAGGAGCTGGTCGAATGGTTTAAACAAACACTTAAATACATGATCTGTAAGTTTCCCTGTTTGAATTATTGTATGGGCAAAAGCCTCGCTGCATGATTCAAAATTCAGTGTTCTTGACCTGAGAGAAAACTCTACACCGTAGCCACATAACACATGAGAATTTGCATCAGGCACAGGAATGTCAGTCCTGAGTGTATAACGGGGGTACTTGGCTAGGAGATAAAGTGCTCGTTTAGCTACCCCCATCGAGCTCAAAATTACAAGTGGCCCTTTGAGGTCACACGGTGGGTTGGGGATGTCGACTATGAGATTAAGAGAAAGGATGGAGGTGGGGTGCGGCAGGATTACCACTGTAACCTCGTCAAACCATAGAGGGACCAGAGGTAGATCTAAAAATGGTGTCTCAATCCAGCCCCGGTCCCTTACAGAGACTAACTCTTGCCATCCCAAATCACGGACATTGCCAAGTTACAGGCGGAGTTTTCCGACATGTCCTCGCCTCTACCCAGCTGCACTAACCTTATAGAGCACCACAATGAGACACCCCCAGTGGTTGTGGTACCCTTCCTTTTGGGTTGTTTGGGGCCCCCGCACTGTTCCAGTGACTCATGGACAGAATCTTCCATCTGCACGCTGTTTATACCACTGCTTAAATTAATGATATTATCATCTATAATGATTGGCAGTGGCAAATGCAGCATCTGAGGGCTGTTCTGAGATCGCTGAGGTGGGTGGGACTCATGGCAAACTCAAAGAAGTATGCAATTGGGCAGGTGGAAGTACGGTATCTGGGTTTCCACTTGGACCATGTGCAGGTGCAGCCATAAATTGATAAGACAACAGCAATTCCGGCCTGCCTGAGACCCAAGACCAAAACGGAGGTGAAACATTTTCAGGGACTGGCTGGCTATTATCATAGGTTTGTACCTAATTATTCGAATATCACCAGCCCACTGACTGATCTTAATAAAAAGTAAGTGCCAGATCCAGTCCAGGATCTGGATGGCTCCCCGGCCTGAGTTTGGCAGCGGGGGTATGTGGAAGCGGGGGCGTGCTTGAGCACAGGTTTGTGAATGGAGGGTGAAGCCAGAGAAGGTGACAGTTAAGGATGGCACATCTGCAGCGAATTATACTAATGTAATCATACTAATGTATGATACTAATGTTCTGTGTTGCAGTGAGTGGTGATGAGGATAAAAGGGGAGAGATGAAGGCCTGGAGAGAGAGCACACCAGCACAGAACCGTGTGTGTGGGTGGGGGTGGGTGTTTGTGCATTCATTGAAATAAAAATGCTGATAAACAAAAGAAAAAGATAAAGAATAAAGCACCTTTTGAGTTGTTCCAAGCCTGCCTTCAGCTTCCTCATAATCTGCCCAAACTGTGGGAGAGTGTCACAGTTAGATATATGGATTATCAAAGATTTTGGCTTGTGTAAGGCCAGAAAGAAGACCATCTAATTGTAAGATGCTCTAAAACATGTGTCAAACTCAAGAACTATAAAAAATAATATTGAAACGGAAGGTGGAACACTACTACACTATTTTCATACTATCTAGAATTAACAGCAGATCCACACCAACAGTGACTGCCACTGTACAGTGCTGCTTCATCTCACAGTACTGAAACTTGGGTTAAAATCAACACCTATCTGCTGCATCTGATGCAAATTTTACCCTCATCTAAAAATGATTAAGAATAGTGTCAGGTGTTGACAGGGTCCAGGAATTACTAAATAAATTCACTAAATAAAATCAGCATTTGAGCTGACCTGCACAGTTCAGTTGCGAAGTGCGATTTTCAGTAGAAGAACAGAAACAGTAATGGCATAAATTTGTTGTTTTAATCATTCTGCATGAGCTATTGTCAACCAATCTTACCCTAAAAATATAGCTGCAAGCAGCAATTAAGGTGGCCAAGTACTTTGGGACTATCAGTACTTGCTCAGATGGAGATATACTAAATTTGAAGGAACTTTATCATGCAGCAAGACAATGATCCAAAAGACACTGCCAACTCAAGAAAGGACTGGGGAAAAAGTGGAAGGTTTTAGACTGGACAAGTCAATCACCGGACCATAGCCCAGTGGAGCATGTATTTCACCTCCTGAAGAGGAGACTGAAGGGAGAAACCCCCCCAAAAAAAACAACAACTGAAAGAGGTTGCAGCAAAAGCCTGAAAAAGCATCACAAAAGAAGAAACCAACAAATTACTGATGTCAATGACTACATTTACATGGACAGCATTAATCTAATTACTAACCTTATTCTGAGTAAGACAATATTGTGATTAAGGTGTTTACATGAGTTGCTTTTTGAATACTCCTTTCATGTTCCCATTTTACGTTATAGATCATAGAGCGATTAACGGCACACATCATTACGTCACCACGCCACGCCGTCTGACGTTCCCTCCAGAATTTCACGCATCAACATACAGTTAGTCTTCATTATGGTACCGTATACAGTTTTGGGTGTTTCATTTTTCGTTATTTGATTATTAGTCATGCTATACGTGCAAATAGTCGACTGCTTGAAGCCGTGGGCTGCGTCCCAAACCGTGTACTTACCTACTATATAGTAGCTCAGATACTATATAATAGGTAAGTACGTGGTTTCAGCCACAGACGTGCTGTCTTGTTTGCCGTCAAATGGTGGAGCACTGCCGTGTGTGTACGTGTCCTGCCGCAAAATGCGGTGAAAACTCTCACACGACGTTAATAGTGTGATTAAGGTGTGTACGTGTCTGTAACGCACGCCGATAATGCGGCTAAAACAGGAATACTCCACGTATCTTAATTCAATTTGTGTTTACTTCGAGTATGACTTTAGTCAGATTATTAAATAATTAAAAATTGCTGTTTACATGGTAGTTTCTTAATCAGAGTATTGTCTTAATCATGTTAATATTGGATTATTGTTGTCCATGTAAACATACTGAATGAGTCACAGGCTTAATTGTTATTGGCAGTTATTGTAAGCAAGGGATATGCAACCAAATATTAACTGTTATTTACTTCAAGACTTATCTGTTCCCATACTTTTGCTCACCTAAAAATTGGGTGGTCTGATACATGTTTAATGTTGTTTAAAACATCTAGATGTAACTACCAGGAAATAAAAGTTGAAATCCTAAACTTTTGTTGCATATCTATCTTTTGATCTTAAACCCAAATGTCTTTGGTGTAAAGCATGGACAAATGAAATGGCCTTGCCATTCCTATAGTTTCGGAGGCGACTGTATATGCAGAGAAGTGACTTGTTTTGAGGAAAATTTAATAATCGATAGTGGCAGATTAAATCTGTGGAGACCACTTAACCTACTGCCATTTTAGTTTATTTTGTTTAGTCTTGTGCAGATGTAAAACATGTCAAACATGACCACAAATGTATTGTTCATTACTTGGCATAGGTTAAGTTTATGCCCACATTTCCAAGGAAAAAAGTTAAGTGCATCTTTTACATGAACACTTAAAGTGCAATTCAGTAGTTTAAGTTTCAGAAGAAACTGATCATGTGTGTGGCACCTCCACAGAGATCCGAGAGGCCTTTAAAGTGTTTGATCGTGATGGAAATGGATTCATCTCAAAGCAGGAGCTGGGCATGGCCATGAGATCTCTGGGCTATATGCCCAATGAGGTGGAGCTGGAGGTCATCATCAAGAGACTGGACATGGATGGTACACTTTTTTAAGCATTTTATTTTACTCATACTGAAGTAATTGTGACATGCTGTAAACTGTAGGAATCAGAAGAGAGTGAGTGTAATAGTGTAATCTCTTTAATTTAACTCCGTTCCATTTTATTTGTATAGTGGTTTCAACAATTGACACAAAGCACGTTTAGAGTAATCCAGATGCTGATCTAGATCCCTAATGAGCAAGCCAGAGGCAGTAGTGCCGAAGAAAAAAAAAAAAAAAACTCGGCAACAACAGAATACATATCATGCAGATATAGGTCAAGAGCTTCAGTTAATGTTCATATCAAATATCAGAATGGGAAAAAAGTGTGATCTCTGTGGCTAACCATGACATGGTTGTTGGTGCCAAATTGGCTGTGCTGCTGCCAAATGATTGGCTGATTGGATACATGATCATGCAGGTGTACAGGTGTTCCTATTAAAGTGGACGGTGATTGTATTTCTTAGCAATGTTCTCAGCTTAACAATGTTTCTACAATGAAAAAAAGACTATCCTAATCTACTATCCTAATCTACTATCAGTAGCTATCAGTAATCTACTGTACATGAGCAACAATAACTACGTGGGTAATTTATATAAACAAATGAGAGACTGTTATAATCACACAAAAAGGACTTTCACTGCTGCCTTTGATGCAACTGAAAGGTCATCATGAATTAGACTACATGATCAGTAATAGATAGCTATTTAGATAGCTAAGAAATTGTCTTTCTTATGAAATCCCCAAACTGATAATAGTCATTAATATAGGTTATATAATGTAAGTCAATGAAATAAGTTAAAAATAATTTTAGATTTCTCTTTTTAGTATTTACAGTTGCTTTTTATTTTTCAGCTACACGCTTTTCCTATTTTACAGATTCTAGCACACTCATTCCAAATTTGCTGATCACTTGACTATTATAGTCTAGAAATAGTGCTGTCATATTACAGCCATTAGATGTCAGTGAGACTATAGCTGCATGGGGCTATGTATTTTCTAGTTTATTTTTGTGTTCTAGTTTAGCCTACTAATTAAGAGATCATTCTCATTATAATGTTCATTATCAAGAGCACTCAAAAATCATGGAACCAAACATAACCAAATTTGGCACTGGCCTACCTAACGTTATAAATACAATGACTGTATGGACTGAGTAGACAGCATGGCTCCCATTTACACTCAACACAACCAATTTTTCAGGGGGATGGGGGGAATCACTGTTCTCCATGATTTTCATCTAGCTATGTCACCTGCAGTAAGTAGTTAGTAAAAATAAATAAAATAAATTTAACTGCAGCCAGTCACTAGAGGGCCTCAGACAAATTTTGGCTTCACTGAATGCCTGTTATGATGTTCACCCATATATACAGTCATTGTATAAAAGTCACATCCCTTCACTTAAAAGACATGGCATTTCAGTAATGTCAGTATGTTGGAAAAAAGCATGCTAATTACTAAAGCATGCTAATTGCTAAAGTATTAGTTCATGTGTGAAGTGATTAGTAGCTGTGCAATCTGACTTGTATAGCCAGAGTAGCAAATATACAAGTATTATGTGGATACTGCCAAAACGTGTGAAAGCATTACAGTGTCTATATACTTTTTTAATGTCATGGGATTACAACAACCTCTTCTTCAATAGTTCATGAAGAAATAAATCATAAATAAAATCCATAAAATCCAAAATCTGGCCAAAATACATTTTGGATATGGATCCAAAATCCATAAAATCCATAATTTTGGATCCAAAATCCAAATATAAATACCTAGATGGAGCATTGACTTTGCTGTGAGGCGTTTAGCATTATTGGCGCCACATTGGGGACTTACAGCGGACTTTGCAGACCTGCCAAGGCATTACGCAAGTAGGTGTCTTATTTTAGCTATTTATGTTGATGATGAAGCCTATCATGTTGATCAAGACTATCAGTGATCAAGTCACATGACCTCGAACAGCGATGTGGGTGTAGCTTTTTAGACTCACCCTCAAATCCCCAAAAAGTTCATAAATTGAGGAATTCTATGTTAAGAATTTTGTTAATTTGATAACTAGATGTCATCCAACAAATCTGCAACAAAAATGGGATGTGTAAATCCTTAAAGAAACTATGATCGTATCTCTGTGAAACAGGCTCTGACAGAGCAACAACAGCACTTCTAGGCTTTTGAAATGTCAAATCAAGCAGGCTAATGAATCCGTCAGCAGTCTTGCATGTGATGTTGAAGAGTTTGGAAGTCTTTGCAAAAAGTGAATTCCCGATTTGATTCACGGCTCTCAAGCAAAACATTGCTCAAGACATTAGAGATCACAACCAGCATATTGTATCACTTTTTGCAAAAATAACAGAAATGGAAGTTAGGTGCCGCCATTCGAACTTGAGGTTAATGGGCTTACCAGAATCCGAAGACGGATCGGACCTGATTTGGTTTCTCGAGACGTGTTTACCTATGTGAATACTCTCCCTGGCTGGTTGTGAGATCAAAATTGAAAGAGCACATCACCTTTACAGCAGGAGGGAAATTGAACCCTCACGATCATGCACTTTGATCTTCAAACTTCTTGATTACGCAGATCGTCAAGCAATTCTGAGAGATGAGAGGAAGGCTTACCCCGTGAGGTACAAAGAGCGGATCCTGTCCTTCTTTCCTGACTTCAGTAACGAGATGGCGAAGAAGTGGATGGAATTCAACTAAATCCGAAAGAAGCTGATCATCCTTGCTCTTAAGCCATTTCTCATTTACCCAGCTGAGCTCAAATTGACACAATCTGTCAATTTTAAATCGCCACAAGAAGCAGAGAAGTTCCTTGACTCTAATGAGACCCTGGCAGCACC